>NC_051158.1:149207552-149322521 GCF_013339745.2 Dermacentor silvarum | reverse complement strand
AGGCACTATGTTGTGTATATTTACGTACGACGTCTATGCCAGTGTGAGTGCGCTGCGCAGATACACAGAATGATGCACTGGTATCGCTTGCTGAATTTCTCGATATATGTACAATACAGTCTTCCACCGTCCCGATACGTAGCTAAGCGATCAACGAAATTGAGAATCGGATACAAAAAAGCACAGCGAGTGCCCTGCAACGATGCTGCATTCCTATTATACATTATATGACATTGTCTTGTCACAGTAAACGTGCGATACTGTAGGTCGCCTAAGAGGCATCTTATGTTGTGTATATTTACGTACGGACGTCTATGCCAGTGTGAGTGCGCTGTGCAGATACACAGAATGATGCACTGGTATCGCTTGCTGAATTTCTCGATATATGTACAATACAGTCTTCCACCGTCCCGATACGTAGCTAAGCGATCAACGAAATTGAGAATCGGATACAAAAAAGCACAGCGAGTGCCCTGCAACGATGCTGCATTCCTATTATACATTATATGACATTGTCTTGTCACAGTAAACGTGCGATACTGTAGGTCGCCTAAGAGGCACTTATGTTGTGTATATTTACGTACGACGTCTATGCCAGTGTGAGTGCGCTGCGCCGATACACAGAATGATGCACTGGTATCGCTTGCTGAATTTCTCGATATATGTACAATACAGTCTTCCACCGTCCCGATACGTAGCTAAGCGATCAACGAAATTGAGAATCGGATACAAAAAAGCACAGCGAGCGCCCTGCAACGATGCTGCATTCCTATTATACATTATATGACATTGTCTTGTCACAGTAAACGTGCGATACTGTAGGTCGCCTAAGAGGCACTTTATGTTGTGTATATTTACGTACGACGTCTATGCCAGTGTGAGTGCGCTGCGCCGATACACAGAATGATGCACTGGTATCGCTTGCTGAATTTCTCGATATATGTACAATACAGTCTTCCACCGTCCCGATACGTAGCTAAGCGATCAACGAAATTGAGAATCGGATACAAAAAAGCACAGCGAGCGCCCTGCAACGATGCTGCATTCCTATTATACATTATATGACATTGTCTTGTCACAGTAAACGTGCGATACTGTAGGTCGCCTAAGAGGCATCTATGTTGTGTATATTTACGTACGACGTCTATGCCAGTGTGAGTGCGCTGTGCAGATACACAGAATGATGCACTGGTATCGCTTGCTGAATTTCTCGATATATGTACAATACAGTCTTCCACCGTCCCGATACGTAGCTAAGCGATCAACGAAATTGAGAATCGGATACAAAAAAGCACAGCGAGTGCCCTGCAACGATGCTGCATTCCTATTATACATTATATGACATTGTCTTGTCACAGTAAACGTGCGATACTGTAGGTCGCCTAAGAGGCACTTTATGTTGTGTATATTTACGTACGACGTCTATGCCAGTGTGAGTGCGCTGCGCCGATACACAGAATGATGCACTGGTATCGCTTGCTGAATTTCTCGATATATGTACAATACAGTCTTCCACCGTCCCGATACGTAGCTAAGCGATCAACGAAATTGAGAATCGGATACAAAAAAGCACAGCGAGTGCCCTGCAACGATGCTGCATTCCTATTATACATTATATGACATTGTCTTGTCACAGTAAACGTGCGATACTGTAGGTCGCCTAAGAGGCACTTTATGTTGTGTATATTTACGTACGACGTCTATGCCAGTGTGAGTGCGCTGCGCCGATACACAGAATGATGCACTGGTATCGCTTGCTGAATTTCTCGATATATGTACAATACAGTCTTCCACCGTCCCGATACGTAGCTAAGCGATCAACGAAATTGAGAATCGGATACAAAAAAGCACAGCGAGCGCCCTGCAACGATGCTGCATTCCTATTATACATTATATGACATTGTCTTGTCACAGTAAACGTGCGATACTGTAGGTCGCCTAAGAGGCATCTTATGTTGTGTATATTTACGTACGACGTCTATGCCAGTGTGAGTGCGCTGTGCAGATACACAGAATGATGCACTGGTATCGCTTGCTGAATTTCTCGATATATGTACAATACAGTCTTCCACCGTCCCGATACGTAGCTAAGCGATCAAAGAAATTGAGAATCGGATACAAAAAGCACAGCGAGCGCCCTGCAACGATGCTGCATTCCTATTATACATTATATGACATTGTCTTGTCACAGTAAACGTGCGATACTGTAGGTCGCCTAAGATGCACTTTATGTTGTGTTTATTTACGTACGACGTCTATGCCAGTGTGAGTGCGCTGCGCCGATACACAGAATGATGCACTGGTATCGCTTGCTGAATTTCTCGATATATGTACAATACAGTCTTCCACCGTCCCGATACGTAGCTAAGCGATCAACGAAATTGAGAATCGGATACAAAAAAGCACAGCGAGCGCCCTGCAACGATGCTGCATTCCTATTATACATTATATGACATTGTCTTGTCACAGTAAACGTGCGATACTGTAGGTCGCCTAAGAGGCATCTTATGTTGTGTATATTTACGTACGGCGTCTATGCCAGTGTGAGTGCGCTGTGCAGATACACAGAATGATGCACTGGTATCGCTTGCTGAATTTCTCGATATATGTACAATACAGTCTTCCACCGTCCCGATACGTAGCTAAGCGATCAACGAAATTGAGAATCGGATACATAAAAGCACAGCGAGCGCCCTGCAACGATGCTGCATTCCTATTATACATTATATGACATTGTCTTGTCACAGTAAACGTGCGATACTGTAGGTCGCCTAAGAGGCACTTTATGTTGTGTATATTTACGTACGACGTCTATGCCAGTGTGAGTGCGCTGCGCAGATACACAGAATGATGCACTGGTATCGCTTGCTGAATTTCTCGATATATGTACAATACAGTCTTCCACCGTCCCGATACGTAGCTAAGCGATCAACGAAATTGAGAATCGGATACAAAAAAGCACAGCGAGCGCCCTGCAACGATGCTGCATTCCTATTATACATTATATGACATTGTCTTGTCACAGTAAACGTGCGATACTGTAGGTCGCCTAAGAGGCATCTTATGTTGTGTATATTTACGTACGGACGTCTATGCCAGTGTGAGTGCGCTGTGCAGATACACAGAATGATGCACTGGTATCGCTTGCTGAATTTCTCGATATATGTACAATACAGTCTTCCACCGTCCCGATACGTAGCTAAGCGATCAACGAAATTGAGAATCGGATACAAAAAAGCACAGCGAGCGCCCTTGCAACGATGCTGCATTCCTATTATACATTATATGACATTGTCTTGTCACAGTAAACGTGCGATACTGTAGGTCGCCTAAGAGGCATCTATGTTGTGTATATTTACGTACGACGTCTATGCCAGTGTGAGTACGCTGTGCAGATACACAGAATGATGCACTGGTATCGCTTGCTGAATTTCTCGATATATGTACAATACAGTCTTCCACCGTCCCGATACGTAGCTAAGCGATCAACGAAATTGAGAATCGGATACATAAAAGCACAGCGAGCGCCCTGCAACGATGCTGCATTCCTATTATACATTATATGACATTGTCTTGTCACAGTAAACGTGCGATACTGTAGGTCGCCTAAGAGGCACTTTATGTTGTGTATATTTACGTACGACGTCTATGCCAGTGTGAGTGCGCTGCGCCGATACACAGAATGATGCACTGGTATCGCTTGCTGAATTTCTCGATATATGTACAATACAGTCTTCCACCGTCCCGATACGTAGCTAAGCGATCAACGAAATTGAGAATCGGATACAAAAAAGCACAGCGAGCGCCCTGCAACGATGCTGCATTCCTATTATACATTATATGACATTGTCTTGTCACAGTAAACGTGCGATACTGTAGGTCGCCTAAGAGGCACTTTATGTTGTGTATATTTACGTACGGCGTCTATGCCAGTGTGAGTGCGCTGTGCAGATACACAGAATGATGCACTGGTATCGCTTGCTGAATTTCTCGATATATGTACAATACAGTCTTCCACCGTCCCGATACGTAGCTAAGCGATCAACGAAATTGAGAATCGGATACAAAAAAGCACAGCGAGTGCCCTGCAACGATGCTGCATTCCTATTATACATTATATGACATTGTCTTGTCACAGTAAACGTGCGATACTGTAGGTCGCCTAAGAGGCACTTTATGTTGTGTATATTTACGTACGACGTCTATGCCAGTGTGAGTGCGCTGCGCCGATACACAGAATGATGCACTGGTATCGCTTGCTGAATTTCTCGATATATGTACAATACAGTCTTCCACCGTCCCGATACGTAGCTAAGCGATCAACGAAATTGAGAATCGGATACAAAAAAGCACAGCGAGTGCCCTGCAACGATGCTGCATTCCTATTATACATTATATGACATTGTCTTGTCACAGTAAACGTGCGATACTGTAGGTCGCCTAAGAGGCACTTTATGTTGTGTATATTTACGTACGACGTCTATGCCAGTGTGAGTGCGCTGCGCCGATACACAGAATGATGCACTGGTATCGCTTGCTGAATTTCTCGATATATGTACAATACAGTCTTCCACCGTCCCGATACGTAGCTAAGCGATCAACGAAATTGAGAATCGGATACAAAAAAGCACAGCGAGCGCCCTGCAACGATGCTGCATTCCTATTATACATTATATGACATTGTCTTGTCACAGTAAACGTGCGATACTGTAGGTCGCCTAAGAGGCATCTATGTTGTGTATATTTACGTACGGCCCCCGCAGGGGCGTCTGCGCAAGCAGGTGTTTGGTGAGTTGCGCCACCACGGACCCGAGCACTCGAGGGCTGGACCCTCCCACGTTTAACCGTGCGTGGCTTAGCCGTGTCCGGGGAAAAGAGGATCCTGGGGGTTGAGCCGATCCCGGGTGTTCGGACCTTTATGGCCCCCCGGCGGAGGCAACACACCCCTTTGGCCTCGGCTTCACGTAGACGGCACCCCCGGACTGACCCACCCGGGGGAAATCGGTAGTTGCCTTTTCCTGTCTCCCTCTCCAACCTTCGTCTTTCCCTCTCACTTTCAATCTTTCCTGTCTTCTCCTCTCTTCTATATTCCTTCCGATCTTCTTGGCAGCGAGGGTTAACCCTGTGTGAGTAGCCTGCCTAGGTTATTTCATATTCGGTTATAGTGGTGACGTACAGCTGGCGTCTGCAGGGCCTATGTCTACAGGCACTGCAGCGTCCCCTAGTAGGACTCCATGGTGGGTGGCTGGCGTTTCTGCCGAAACATCAATATTTGCATGGCTAGTTCTTTTCCTGCGCTTTCTGATCGCCCCCAAAAGAGGGGGCGCACCGAAGAAGTTTTTCATTTTTTTGGCCGACAAGTTCAGAACTTTCCACGCTACCACGTGGTACACAGTGAGAAAACTGAAAAGACCGTGAGAGTGATCTCACCTTTTATCGTTGCAAAGACTCTGACAGAGACTATAGGACCAGGTTACAAGGCGACGAGGATGGCCAGTGGTGACCTCCTCCTGGAACTCCGTGATAAGAAACAGCATGATAAACTACAGAATCTAGTGTCGTTTGGAGACTTTCCTGTAACTGTGACCCCGCACCGCACCATGAACACCACCCGCGGTGTTATTTCTGATGACGACCTGTTGGAGCTCACCGAAGATGAACTTTTGGAAGGATTCAAAGAACAAAATGTTTTGACTGTAAAACGAATCAAGATGAGGCGCGATGGTAAGGAGCTAAAGACAAAACATATAATTCTTACTTTTGGTTCTAGTGTTCTACCCGAGACCATTGAAGCCGGATACATAAAATTACGTGTCAGGCCATACGTGCCAAATCCTCTTCGATGCTTTAAATGCCAAAGATTCGGCCACAGTTCGCAGAACTGCCGAGGCCGTCAGACTTGTGCGAAATGCAGTGCAACTGAACATCTCTCTGAATCATGCGAAAACTCTCTCCACTGTGTGAACTGTGATGGGGAGCACGCCGCATACTCGCGGTCGTGCCCATCCTGGAAAAAAGAAAAAGAAATTGTAACAATTAAAGTAAAGGAAAATCTAACGTTCAAGGAGGCACGCAGGCGGGTATCTTACCTGCCAAAGAAAACCTTTGCCGAAGTGGCGCGTCAGGGGGCAGCGTCGCAACGGCTTCCGGCGGCTGTCCGGCCCACACACAGTGAGCCGGCAGTGACGCCATCCGCCCCCCCGGCGGCTGCAGCTAGCGCTGCTCCGCCACCCCAGCAGAAGGGGCCATCAACCTCCGGGCTGGTGGCCTCAAGGGCCTCGTCCCTCGAAACGAGGCCTTCCCGTCAAAACAACCGCTCGCAAGAGCGCGTGTCCAGCGCCTCGCAAGAGGCGATGGACACAACAACCTGCCAGACAGCGCCGCAAGCGCCAAAGGAGCCGCGAGAATCTCGCGATCGCTCCAAAAAAGAAAAAGCCCGCATCACAGGGCCCGACAAGGGCTCTGTAAGTTAAATTAGTCTCTTTTTTAAACACACAGCACAAAAAAACACTTCCAAGATGAATACACAAATAATACAATGGAACGTCAGAGGACTCCTACACAACCTTGATGACGTCAAAGAAATCCTACACAGGTTTAATCCTAAGGTGCTGTGTGTTCAAGAGACACACCTTAAACCTACACAATCAAACTTTCTCCGGCAATACGCCATTTTTCGTAAAGACCGCGATGACACAGTCGTGTCTTCCGGTGGTGTGGCTATTGCAGTCGATAGAGGTATTGCCTGCCGGAAATTAAAACTTCGTACGCCCCTAGAGGCAGTTGCTGTCCGAGGGGTGTTGTTTGACAAGCTAATCACTATTAGTTCCATATACATCCCTCCCAGCTATCCACTTAATAAAACCCAATTTCAAAACTACATAAATGAGCTTCCGGAGCCATACATAGTTCTCGGAGATTTCAATGCACATAACACCTTGTGGGGAGACACGCGTTGTGATGGAAGAGGTCGCCTAATTGAAAACTTCCTTTTTTCCTCGGGAGCATGTTTACTTAATAAGAAAGAGCCAACGTACTACAGCGTGGCGCATAATTCATACTCCTCCATAGATTTGAGTATCGTGTCGAGTACACTAATTCCGTACCTGCAGTGGTCCGTTCTGAAGAACCCCTTTGGGAGCGACCACTTTCCAATTATACTAAGCTTAACAAAACAAGATGGTTGCTCGCCACATGTTCCCCGATGGAAGGTTAACTCTGCTAACAGGCAACTTTTTAAAGAAATAACATATTTAGGCCGGGATGACATTGCGTCTCTTAACATAGACAATGCTGTGGCGTATATAACACGTTTTATCACTGACGCTGCAGAAAGGTGCATACAACAAACTAATGGACTAGCTAATAAGCGTCGCCTGCCTTGGTGGAACGAGGAATGCCAAAAAGCACGTAAAAATCAAAACAAGGCCTGGGGATTGTTTCGCAACTCCCCAACAGCCGAAAACTTGATTAATTTTAAACAAGCAAAATCGCAGGGCAGGAGAACGCGCAGACGTGCTAAAAGAGAGAGCTGGGAAAAGTACATCTCCAGCATAAACTCGTATACAGATGAAACGAAAGTCTGGAATAGGGTGAATAAATTAATAGGTCGGGAGTCACATCCCCTACCCTTAGTAAATAGCCAAGGTGATAGCCTGGAAGACCAGGCGGATACTCTAGGCAAACACTTCGAATATGTATCGAGTGAATCGCACTATACACAATCTTTCCTGAAGTTCAAAGAACGCGAAGAGCGGCAGCCCCTTAATCGCAAAGGTTCATCAAATGAGGCTTACAACCGACCATTCAGCTTAGCCGAACTTAAAGCATCTCTCGCTTGTTGCAACAACTCAGCGCCAGGTGGCGACCGTATCATCTACGAAATGATTAGGTACTTACACCCCGAAACACTAACAACACTCCTCTCTCTCTTTAATGCCATGTGGGCGGCTGGATATATTCCTTCCTTGTGGAAAGAAGCCATAGTCATCCCGATTCTTAAACAAGGCAAGGACCCGTCTTTAGCTAGCAGCTACAGGCCAATAGCGCTAACAAGCTGCCTGTGCAAGTTGTATGAAAAAATGATAAACCGGCGCCTAATCTGTTTCCTAGAAAATGACAAAATACTAGACCACTTCCAGTGTGGCTTCCGAGAAGGTAGGTCAACAATAGACCACCTTGTTCGCATCGAGGCAAACATCAGAGATGCGTTTATACATAAACAGTTTTTACTTTCGGTCTTTCTAGATCTAGAGAAAGCGTACGACACGACATGGCGCTTCGGGATTCTGCGAGATCTTTCCGCGATGGGGGTCCGTGGAAATATGTTAAACACAGTCGAAAGCTACTTGTCTAACCGGACGTTTCGCGTAAGAGTGGGCAATGTTTTATCTAGAACATTCACCCAGGAGGCTGGCGTGCCACAAGGGGGTGTGCTTAGTTGCACGCTCTTTATTGTAAAAATGAACTCCCTGTATACAGTTATTCCACGCAGCATGTTTTATTCTGTGTATGTTGATGATGTACAGATAAGTTTCAAATCATGCAACATTGCTATCTGCGAACGACAGGTACAGCTTGGATTAAACAAACTGTCTAAATGGGCTGATGTAAATGGATTTAAAATAAATGCAAAGAAAAGTACGTGCATACTTTTCTCAAACAAAAGAGGCATGACACCAGTGCCAAATCTCACGATTAATCAAGAGGAACTATCCGTGAGCAGTGAACATAAATTCCTGGGAATAATTCTAGACTCAAAGCTCACCTTTATCCCCCACCTTAAATATTTGAAGGCAAGGTGTCTGAAGACGATGAACCTTTTAAAAATTTTGTCGCGCGCAACATGGGGTAGTGACCGAAAATGCCTACTGAACTTGTACAACAGTCTTGTCCGATCACGCCTTGATTACGGGGCTATAATTTATAATTCCGCAACGCCAAGTGCATTAAAAATTCTAGACCCTGTTCACCATCTGGGCATCCGCCTTGCGACCGGTGCTTTCCGAACAAGTCCGATCCACAGCCTCTACGTAGAGTCGAATCAGTGGTCACTTCATCTGCAGCGTTCATACAATAGTTTTACATATTTTCTTAGAGTACACGCGAACATTGAACATCCCTCTTATTCAACCATAAACGACATGACCACTGCCACACTCTTTCAAAATCGACCGGCAACGAGAAAACCGTTCTCGTTGCGTGTGCGGAATCTTAGTGAGGAAATGGGTGTTCCGTTGCTTGAACACTGTCTTATGGCTCCAGCGAAACTGTTACCGCCGTGGCAGTGGCAGCTCATAGAGTGTGACACATCATTCGTGGAGGTCACTAAGCACGCACCAGAGGCACATATCAAAATGCATTTCCTTGAACTCCAGTCCAAGTACACGTGCACAGAGTTTTATACAGACGCTTCTAAGTCACGTGACGGGGTGTCGTATGCAGCCGTCGGCCCATCCTTCTCGGAATCCGGTGTACTCCACCCGGAAGCAAGTATCTTTACGGCTGAGGCATATGCTTTATTGTCAGCTGTGAGGCATATAAGGAAATCTAAACTTCAAAAATCAATCATATTTACAGACTCTCTAAGTGTCGTAAACGCTTTAAAGTCACCCTGTAAACAGAAAAATCCTACACTCATTGAGCTCTATTCCGAACTGTGTAGAGCATATGTATCTAACCAGCATATCATTATATGCTGGGTGCCTGGCCATAGAAGCATTGAGGGTAATGTGCTAGCTGACCGAATGGCTACGTCAATAACATCGCACGCTACTAATCCTACAGCTGCTGTTTCTGCAACAGATTTGAAACCTTTCTTGCGAAAGAAATTGCGAAGCCACTGGCAACGCTTGTGGGACGCTGAAACAAGTAATAAACTTCACATGATTAAACCACAGTTAGGTTTCCGGCCCTCAGCAACGAAAACACGACGAATTGACGTCATATTCTGCCGTCTTAGAATAGGACACACATACGGCACCCACAATTTTTTGCTTACTGGTGATGAACCACCAACCTGTGGTAGATGTGGTGAGAGGCTGACCGTCCTCCACGTCCTGCTGGAGTGTCGGGAAGCCGAACCGGAGAGAAGAAAACATTTTCCTGTGGCATACCGCTATCATATCCCTCTTCATCCCATGATGTTTATTGGTGAAGAACCACTTTTTAATGCCAATGCAATCCTTGGCTTTTTGAGCGATGTTGTGCTACATGTTATTAGTCCAATAAGTTCGTAGCGCATCCTCTCTCTAGAGGATGCCGCTGTGGTAGTTTTTTTATAGCACATGCCTCCAGGCCCTTGTGGTTCAAGGGCTCTGTCTAGGCAGTTGTGCTTCTTGCCAATTAGTGCATCTTAAATATTTTAAATATCGTGTCATTCTTTCTCAATGCATTCTTCATTGCATAGTACACCTCATTAGTCATTGCCATGATTTTAGTACATGTATATTTTACGCACTTTACAGCGATTATTTTTAGGCCCCTTTACAGCCACGCCTCATCTTTTTCTCAGAATTCATCACTCCACTGCAAACTCACAAACACTGGCATGGCGCTCTTTGGCCATACTTGGCCCTTGCGCCATTAAACACCATACATCATCATTTACGTACGGCGTCTATGCCAGTGTGAGTGCGCTGTGCAGATACACAGAATGATGCACTGGTATCGCTTGCTGAATTTCTCGATATATGTACAATACAGTCTTCCACCGTCCCGATACGTAGCTAAGCGATCAACGAAATTGAGAATCGGATACAAAAAAGCACAGCGAGTGCCCTGCAACGATGCTGCATTCCTATTATACATTATATGACATTGTCTTGTCACAGTAAACGTGCGATACTGTAGGTCGCCTAAGAGGCACTTTATGTTGTGTATATTTACGTACGACGTCTATGCCAGTGTGAGTGCGCTGCGCCGATACACAGAATGATGCACTGGTATCGCTTGCTGAATTTCTCGATATATGTACAATACAGTCTTCCACCGTCCCGATACGTAGCTAAGCGATCAACGAAATTGAGAATCGGATACAAAAAAGCACAGCGAGCGCCCTGCAACGATGCTGCATTCCTATTATACATTATATGACATTGTCTTGTCACAGTAAACGTGCGATACTGTAGGTCGCCTAAGAGGCACTTTATGTTGTGTATATTTACGTACGGCGTCTATGCCAGTGTGAGTGCGCTGTGCAGATACACAGAATGATGCACTGGTATCGCTTGCTGAATTTCTCGATATATGTACAATACAGTCTTCCACCGTCCCGATACGTAGCTAAGCGATCAACGAAATTGAGAATCGGATACAAAAAAGCACAGCGAGTGCCCTGCAACGATGCTGCATTCCTATTATACATTATATGACATTGTCTTGTCACAGTAAACGTGCGATACTGTAGGTCGCCTAAGAGGCACTTTATGTTGTGTATATTTACGTACGACGTCTATGCCAGTGTGAGTGCGCTGCGCCGATACACAGAATGATGCACTGGTATCGCTTGCTGAATTTCTCGATATATGTACAATACAGTCTTCCACCGTCCCGATACGTAGCTAAGCGATCAACGAAATTGAGAATCGGATACAAAAAAGCACAGCGAGCGCCTTGCAACGATGCTGCACTCCTATTATACATTATATGACATTGTCTTGTCACAGTAAACGTGCGATACTGTAGGTCGCCTAAGAGGCATCTATGTTGTGTATATTTACGTACGACGTCTATGCCAGTGTGAGGGCGCTGTGCAGATAGACAGAATGATGCAATGGTATCGCTTGCTGGATGTCTCGATATATGTACAATACAGTCTTCCACGGTCCCGATACGTAGCTAAGCGATCAACGAAATTGAGAATCGGATACAAAAAAGCACAGCGAGTGCCCTGCAACGATGCTGCATTCCTATTATACATTATATGACATTGTCTTGTCACAGTAAACGTGCGATACTGTAGGTCGCCTAAGAGGCACTTTATGTTGTGTATATTTACGTACGACGTCTATGCCAGTGTGAGTGCGCTGCGCCGATACACAGAATGATGCACTGGTATCGCTTGCTGAATTTCTCGATATATGTACAATACAGTCTTCCACCGTCCCGATACGTAGCTAAGCGATCAACGAAATTGAGAATCGGATACAAAAAAGCACAGCGAGCGCCCTGCAACGATGCTGCATTCCTATTATACATTATATGACATTGTCTTGTCACAGTAAACGTGCGATACTGTAGGTCGCCTAAGAGGCATCTATGTTGTGTATATTTACGTACGGCCCCCGCAGGGGCGTCTGCGCAAGCAGGTGTTTGGTGAGTTGCGCCACCACGGACCCGAGCACTCGAGGGCTGGACCCTCCCACGTTTAACCGTGCGTGGCTTAGCCGTGTCCGGGGAAAAGAGGATCCTGGGGGTTGAGCCGATCCCGGGTGTTCGGACCTTTATGGCCCCCCGGCGGAGGCAACACACCCCTTTGGCCTCGGCTTCACGTAGACGGCACCCCCGGACTGACCCACCCGGGGGAAATCGGTAGTTGCCTTTTCCTGTCTCCCTCTCCAACCTTCGTCTTTCCCTCTCACTTTCAATCTTTGCTGTCTTCTCCTCTCTTCTATATTCCTTCCGACCTTCTTGGCAGCGAGGGTTAACCCTGTGTGAGTAGCCTGCCTAGGTTATTTCATATTCGGTTATAGTGGTGACGTACAGCTGGCGTCTGCAGGGCCTATGTCTACAGGCACTGCAGCGTCCCCTAGTAGGACTCCATGGTGGGTGGCTGGCGTTTCTGCCGAAACATCAATATTTGCATGGCTAGTTCTTTTCCTGCGCTTTCTGATCGCCCCCAAAAGAGGGGGCGCACCGAAGAAGTTTTTCAATTTTTTGGCCGACAAGTTCAGAACTTTCCACGCTACCACGTGGTACACAGTGAGAAAACTGAAAAGACCGTGAGAGTGATCTCACCTTTTATCGTTGCAAAGACTCTGACAGAGACTATAGGACCAGGTTACAAGGCGACGAGGATGGCCAGTGGTGACCTCCTCCTGGAACTCCGTGATAAGAAACAGCATGATAAACTACAGAATCTAGTGTCGTTTGGAGACTTTCCTGTAACTGTGACCCCGCACCGCACCATGAACACCACCCGCGGTGTTATTTCTGATGACGACCTGTTGGAGCTCACCGAAGATGAACTTTTGGAAGGATTCAAAGAACAAAATGTTTTGACTGTAAAACGAATCAAGATGAGGCGCGATGGTAAGGAGCTAAAGACAAAACATATAATTCTTACTTTTGGTTCTAGTGTTCTACCCGAGACCATTGAAGCCGGATACATAAAATTACGTGTCAGGCCATACGTGCCAAACCCTCTTCGATGCTTTAAATGCCAAAGATTCGGCCACAGTTCGCAGAACTGCCGAGGCCGTCAGACTTGTGCGAAATGCAGTGCAACTGAACATGTCTCTGAATCATGCGAAAACTCTCTCCACTGTTTGAACTGTGATGGGGAGCACGCCGCATACTCGCGGTCGTGCCCATCCTGGAAAAAAGAAAAAGAAATTGTAACAATTAAAGTAAAGGAAAATCTAACGTTCAAGGAGGCACGCAGGCGGGTATCTTACCTGCCAAAGAAAACCTTTGCCGAAGTGGCGCGTCAGGGGGCAGCGTCGCAACGGCTTCCGGCGGCTGTCCGGCCCACACACAGTGAGCCGGCAGTGACGCCATCCGCCCCCCCGGCGGCTGCAGCTAGCGCTGCTCCGCCACCCCAGCAGAAGGGGCCATCAACCTCCGGGCTGGTGGCCTCAAGGGCCTCGTCCCTCGAAACGAGGCCTTCCCGTCAAAACAACCGCTCGCAAGAGCGCGTGTCCAGCGCCTCGCAAGAGGCGATGGACACAACAACCTGCCAGACAGCGCCGCAAGCGCCAAAGGAGCCGCGAGAATCTCGCGATCGCTCCAAAAAAGAAAAAGCCCGCATCACAGGGCCCGACAAGGGCTCTGTAAGTTAAATTAGTCTCTTTTTTAAACACACAGCACAAAAAAACACTTCCAAGATGAATACACAAATAATACAATGGAACGTCAGAGGACTCCTACACAACCTTGATGACGTCAAAGAAATCCTACACAGGTTTAATCCTAAGGTGCTGTGTGTTCAAGAGACACACCTTAAACCTACACAATCAAACTTTCTCCGGCAATACGCCATTTTTCGTAAAGACCGCGATGACACAGTCGTGTCTTCCGGTGGTGTGGCTATTGCAGTCGATAGAGGTATTGCCTGCCGGAAATTAAAACTTCGTACGCCCCTAGAGGCAGTTGCTGTCCGAGGGGTGTTGTTTGACAAGCTAATCACTATTAGTTCCATATACATCCCTCCCAGCTATCCACTTAATAAAACCCAATTTCAAAACTACATAAATGAGCTTCCGGAGCCATACATAGTTCTCGGAGATTTCAATGCACATAACACCTTGTGGGGAGACACGCGTTGTGATGGAAGAGGTCGCCTAATTGAAAACTTCCTTTTTTCCTCGGGAGCATGTTTACTTAATAAGAAAGAGCCAACGTACTACAGCGTGGCGCATAATTCATACTCCTCCATAGATTTGAGTATCGTGTCGAGTACACTAATTCCGTACCTGCAGTGGTCCGTTCTGAAGAACCCCTTTGGGAGCGACCACTTTCCAATTATACTAAGCTTAACAAAACAAGATGGTTGCTCGCCACATGTTCCCCGATGGAAGGTTAACTCTGCTAACTGGCAACTTTTTAAAGAAATAACATATTTAGGCCGGGATGACATTGCGTCTCTTAACATAGACAATGCTGTGGCGTATATAACACGTTTTATCACTGACGCTGCAGAAAGGTGCATACAACAAACTAATGGACTAGCTAATAAGCGTCGCCTGCCTTGGTGGAACGAGGAATGCCAAAAAGCACGTAAAAATCAAAACAAGGCCTGGGGATTGTTTCGCAACTCCCCAACAGCCGAAAACTTGATTAATTTTAAACAAGCAAAATCGCAGGGCAGGAGAACGCGCAGACGTGCTAAAAGAGAGAGCTGGGAAAAGTACATCTCCAGCATAAACTCGTATACAGATGAAACGAAAGTCTGGAATAGGGTGAATAAATTAATAGGTCGGGAGTCACATCCCCTACCCTTAGTAAATAGCCAAGGTGATAGCCTGGAAGACCAGGCGGATACTCTAGGCAAACACTTCGAATATGTATCGAGTGAATCGCACTATACACAATCTTTCCTGAAGTTCAAAGAACGCGAAGAGCGGCAGCCCCTTAATCGCAAAGGTTCATCAAATGAGGCTTACAACCGACCATTCAGCTTAGCCGAACTTAAAGCATCTCTCGCTTGTTGCAACAACTCAGCGCCAGGTGGCGACCGTATCATCTACGAAATGATTAGGTACTTACACCCCGAAACACTGACAACACTCCTCTCTCTCTTTAATGCCATGTGGGCGGCTGGATATATTCCTTCCTTGTGGAAAGAAGCCATAGTCATCCCGATTCTTAAACAAGGCAAGGACCCGTCTTTAGCTAGCAGCTACAGGCCAATAGCGCTAACAAGCTGCCTGTGCAAGTTGTATGAAAAAATGATAAACCGGCGCCTAATCTGTTTCCTAGAAAATGACAAAATACTAGACCACTTCCAGTGTGGCTTCCGAGAAGGTAGGTCAACAATAGACCACCTTGTTCGCATCGAGGCAAACATCAGAGATGCGTTTATACATAAACAGTTTTTACTTTCGGTCTTTCTAGATCTAGAGAAAGCGTACGACACGACATGGCGCTTCGGGATTCTGCGAGATCTTTCCGCGATGGGGGTCCGTGGAAATATGTTAAACACAGTCGAAAGCTACTTGTCTAACCGGACGTTTCGCGTAAGAGTGGGCAATGTTTTATCTAGAACATTCACCCAGGAGGCTGGCGTGCCACAAGGGGGTGTGCTTAGTTGCACGCTCTTTATTGTAAAAATGAACTCCCTGTATACAGTTATTCCACGCAGCATGTTTTATTCTGTGTATGTTGATGATGTACAGATAAGTTTCAAATCATGCAACATTGCTATCTGCGAACGACAGGTACAGCTTGGATTAAACAAACTGTCTAAATGGGCTGATGTAAATGGATTTAAAATAAATGCAAAGAAAAGTACGTGCATACTTTTCTCAAACAAAAGAGGCATGACACCAGTGCCAAATCTCACGATTAATCAAGAGGAACTATCCGTGAGCAGTGAACATAAATTCCTGGGAATAATTCTAGACTCAAAGCTCACCTTTATCCCCCACCTTAAATATTTGAAGGCAAGGTGTCTGAAGACGATGAACCTTTTAAAAATTTTGTCGCGCGCAACATGGGGTAGTGACCGAAAATGCCTACTGAACTTGTACAACAGTCTTGTCCGATCACGCCTTGATTACGGGGCTATAATTTATAATTCCGCAACGCCAAGTGCATTAAAAATTCTAGACCCTGTTCACCATCTGGGCATCCGCCTTGCGACCGGTGCTTTCCGAACAAGTCCGATCCACAGCCTCTACGTAGAGTCGAATCAGTGGTCACTTCATCTGCAGCGTTCATACAATAGTTTTACATATTTTCTTAGAGTACACGCGAACATTGAACATCCCTCTTATTCAACCATAAACGACATGACCACTGCCACACTCTTTCAAAATCGACCGGCAACGAGAAAACCGTTCTCGTTGCGTGTGCGGAATCTTAGTGAGGAAATGGGTGTTCCGTTGCTTGAACACTGTCTTATGGCTCCAGCGAAACTGTTACCGCCGTGGCAGTGGCAGCTCATAGAGTGTGACACATCATTCGTGGAGGTCACTAAGCACGCACCAGAGGCACATATCAAAATGCATTTCCTTGAACTCCAGTCCAAGTACACGTGCACAGAGTTTTATACAGACGCTTCTAAGTCACGTGACGGGGTGTCGTATGCAGCCGTCGGCCCATCCTTCTCGGAATCCGGTGTACTCCACCCGGAAGCAAGTATCTTTACGGCTGAGGCATATGCTTTATTGTCAGCTGTGAGGCATATAAGGAAATCTAAACTTCAAAAATCAATCATATTTACAGACTCTCTAAGTGTCGTAAACGCTTTAAAGTCACCCTGTAAACAGAAAAATCCTACACTCATTGAGCTCTATTCCGTACTGTGTAGAGCATATGTATCTAACCAGCATATCATTATATGCTGGGTGCCTGGCCATAGAAGCATTGAGGGTAATGTGCTAGCTGACCGAATGGCTACGTCAATAACATCGCACGCTACTAATCCTACAGCTGCTGTTTCTGCAACAGATTTGAAACCTTTCTTGCGAAAGAAATTGCGAAGCCACTGGCAACGCTTGTGGGACGCTGAAACAAGTAATAAACTTCACATGATTAAACCACAGTTAGGTTTCCGGCCCTCAGCAACGAAAACACGACGAATTGACGTCATATTCTGCCGTCTTAGAATAGGACACACATACGGCACCCACAATTTTTTGCTTACTGGTGATGAACCACCAACCTGTGGTAGATGTGGTGAGAGGCTGACCGTCCTCCACGTCCTGCTGGAGTGTCGGGAAGCCGAACCGGAGAGAAGAAAACATTTTCCTGTGGCATACCGCTATCATATCCCTCTTCATCCCATGATGTTTATTGGTGAAGAACCACTTTTTAATGCCAATGCAATCCTTGGCTTTTTGAGCGATGTTGTGCTACATGTTATTAGTCCAATAAGTTCGTAGCGCATCCTCTCTCTAGAGGATGCCGCTGTGATAGTTTTTTTATAGCACATGCCTCCAGGCCCTTGTGGTTCAAGGGCTCTGTCTAGGCAGTTGTGCTTCTTGCCAATTAGTGCATCTTAAATATTTTAAATATCGTGTCATTCTTTCTCAATGCATTCTTCATTGCATAGTACACCTCATTAGTCATTGCCATGATTTTAGTACATGTATATTTTACGCACTTTACAGCGATTATTTTTAGGCCCCTTTACAGCCACGCCTCATCTTTTTCTCAGAATTCATCACTCCACTGCAAACTCACAAACACTGGCATGGCGCTCTTTGGCCATACTTGGCCCTTGCGCCATTAAACACCATACATCATCATTTACGTACGGCGTCTATGCCAGTGTGAGTGCGCTGTGCAGATACACAGAATGATGCACTGGTATCGCTTGCTGAATTTCTCGATATATGTACAATACAGTCTTCCACCGTCCCGATACGTAGCTAAGCGATCAACGAAATTGAGAATCGGATACAAAAAAGCACAGCGAGTGCCCTGCAACGATGCTGCATTCCTATTATACATTATATGACATTGTCTTGTCACAGTAAACGTGCGATACTGTAGGTCGCCTAAGAGGCACTTTATGTTGTGTATATTTACGTACGACGTCTATGCCAGTGTGAGTGCGCTGCGCCGATACACAGAATGATGCACTGGTATCGCTTGCTGAATTTCTCGATATATGTACAATACAGTCTTCCACCGTCCCGATACGTAGCTAAGCGATCAACGAAATTGAGAATCGGATACAAAAAAGCACAGCGAGCGCCTTGCAACGATGCTGCACTCCTATTATACATTATATGACATTGTCTTGTCACAGTAAACGTGCGATACTGTAGGTCGCCTAAGAGGCATCTATGTTGTGTATATTTACGTACGACGTCTATGCCAGTGTGAGTGCGCTGTGCCGATACACAGAATGATGCACTGGTATCGCTTGCTGATATTCTCGATATATGTACAATACAGTCTTCCACCGTCCCGATACGTAGCTAAGCGATCAACAAAATTGAGAATCGGATACATAAAAGCACAGCGAGCGCCCTGCAACGATGCTGCATTCCCATTAAACATTAAATGACATTGTCTTGTCACAGTAAACGTGCGATACTGTAGGTCGCCTAAGATGCACTTTATGTTGTGTTTATTTACGTACGACGTCTATGCCAGTGTGAGTGCGCTGTGCAGATACACAGAATGATGCACTGGTATCGCTTGCTGAATTTCTCGATATATGTACAATACACTCTTCCACCGTCCCGATACGTAGCTAAGCGATAACGAAATTGAAAATCGGATACAAAAAAGCACAGCGAGCGCCTTGCAACGATGCTGCATTCCTATTATACATTATATGACATTGTCTTGTCACAGTAAACGTGCGATACTGTAGGTCGCCTAAGAGGCACTTTATGTTGTGTATATTTACGTACGACGTCTATGCCAGTGTGAGTGCGCTGTGCAGATACACAGAATGATGCACTGGTATCGCTTGCTGAATTTCTCGATATATGTACAATACAGTCTTCCACCGTCCCGATACGTAGCTAAGCGATCAACGAAATTGAGAATCGGATACATAAAAGCACAGCGAGCGCCCTGCAACGATGCTGCATTCCTATTATACATTATATGACATTGTCTTGTCACAGTAAACGTGCGATACTGTAGGTCGCCTAAGAGGCACTTTATGTTGTGTATATTTACGTACGACGTCTATGCCAGTGTGAGTGCGCTGCGCCGATACACAGAATGATGCACTGGTATCGCTTGCTGAATTTCTCGATATATGTACAATACAGTCTTCCACCGTCCTGATACGTAGCTAAGCGATCAACGAAATTGAGAATCGGATACAAAAAAGCACAGCGAGCGCCCTGCAACGATGCTGCATTCCTATTATACATTATATGACATTGTCTTGTCACAGTAAACGTGCGATACTGTAGGTCGCCAAAGAGGCATCTATGTTGTGTATATTTACGTACGGCGTCTATGCCAGTGTGAGTGCGCTGTGCAGATACACAGAATGATGCACTGGTATCGCTTGCTGAATTTCTCGATATATGTACAATACAGTCTTCCACCGTCCCGATACGTAGCTAAGCGATCAACGAAATTGAGAATCGGATACAAAAAAGCACAGCGAGTGCCCTGCAACGATGCTGCATTCCTATTATACATTATATGACATTGTCTTGTCACAGTAAACGTGCGATACTGTAGGTCGCCTAAGAGGCACTTTATGTTGTGTATATTTACGTACGACGTCTATGCCAGTGTGAGTGCGTTGCGCAGATACACAGAATGATGCACTGGTATCGCTTGCTGGATGTGTCGATATATGTACAATAGAGTCTTCCACCGTCCCGATACGTAGCTAAGCGATCAGCGAAATTGAGAATCGGATACAAAAAAGCACAGCGAGCGCCCTGCAACGATGCTGCATTCCTGATGATGATATATGGGGTTTAATGGCGCAAGGGCCAATTATGGCCAAACAGCGCCGGGCCAGTGTTAATGAGTTTAAATTGATGCGATGGATTACGAGTGGTGGATATGACGTGGCTGTAAAGGGGCCTAAAATTGTCGCTGTAAAGTGCATAAAAGCTACAGGTAATAAGATTATGGGAATGACTAATGGCGTGTGCTATGAACATTGAATATGCATTGCAAATAAATATTACTATTTCCAAAATATGTCCGATGCGAAAATTGGCATGAAGCACTATTGCCTCAACAGAACCCTTGGACATAAAGGCCTGGAGGCATGTGCTATACTAAACACTATCGCAACAGCATCCTCTGGCGGGAGGATGTGCTACGAATATCTAGGGCTAATTACATGTAGTACCACGTCATTCAAGAAACCTAGGACTGCTTTGGTATTAAAAATCGGTTCTTTGCCAAGAAACATATTGGGATGGATAGGGATATAGTATCGGTATGCAAGATGAAAATGTTTCCTTCTCTCTGTTTCGGCTTCCCGGCACTCCAGGAGGACATGGAGGACGGTCAGCCTCTCACCACATCTACCACAGGTTGGTGGTTCATCACCTGTCAACAAAAAACTGTGTGTTCCGTACGTGTGTCCTATTCTCAGCCGACTGAATAGGACGTCAGTTCGCCGTGTTTTCGTTACGGGGGGCCAGAAACCTAATTGTGGTTTAATCAAGTGAAGCTTATTACTTGTTTCAGCATCCCACAAGCGTTGCCAGTGGCTTCGCAGTTTCTTTCGCAGGAAAGGTTTCAGATCTGTTACAGGGACAGCAGCTGTAGGGTTAATAGCGTGTGATGTTATTGACGTAGCCATTCGGTCAGCTAGCACATTACCCTCAATGCTTCTATGGCCAGGCACCCAGCATATAATGACATGCTGGTTACATAAATACGCTTGACAGAGAACGGAATAGAGCTCAGTAAGTACAGGATTTTTTTGTTTACCGAGTGACATCAATGCTTTTACGACGCTTAGGGAGTCCGTAAATATAATTGCCTTTTGAAGTTTTGATTTCCTTATATGCTTCACAGCCGACAACAGTGCATGGGCCTCAGCCGTAAAAATACTCGTTTCCGGGTGGAGTACACCGGATTCCGAGAAGGATGGGCCAACGGCGGCATAAGACACCCCGGCATGTGACTTGGAGGCGTCAGTGTAAAGCTCTGTACACGAGTACTTGTATTGAAGCTCTAAGAAATGCATTTTAATGTGTGCCTCTGGTGCGTGTTTAGTGACCTCTACAAACGATGTATCGCAATCTATGAGTTGCCACTGCCACGGCGGTAACAGTTTCACTGGAGCCGTAGGACGATGATCAAGCAGCGGAACACCCATTTCCTCACTGAGGTTCCTCACACGCAAGGAGAATGGCTTTCTCGCTGCAGGTCGATTATGGAAGAGTGTGGCAGCAGTAACGTCATTTATGGTTGAATAAGACGGATGCTCAATATTTGCATGTACTTTCGGAAAATATGTAAGACTGTTGTATGACCGCTGCAGATGAAGTGACCACTGATTCGACTCTACGTAGTGGCTCTGGATTACCATTGTCCTGAAAGCACCAGTCGCGAGAGGGATACCTAAGTGGTGAACGGGGTCTAGTATTTTTAATGCACTTGGCGTTGCAGAATTATAAATTATAGACCCGTAGTCAAGCCGGGAGAGGACAAGACTCCTATACAAGTTAAGCAAACATTTTCGATCACTGCCCCATGTTGTGCGGGACAGAAGTTTTAGAACGTTCATTGTCTTCAGGCATTTTGTCCTCAGATACTTAATATGAGGAATAAATGTAAGCTTGGAATCTAAAATGATTCCTAAAAACTTATGCTCGCTGCTCAAAGAGAGCGCATCTCCTTTGATTTGTATACTTGGGACAGGCGTTACGCCTCTCTTGTTTGTAAAGAGTAATCAAGTGCTTTTCTGAGCGTTAACATTAAAACCATTCTCCTCCGCCCATTTGGACAATCTGTTAATTCCCAGCTGTACCTGTCGTTCGCAGATGGCAATATTACATGACTTAAAGGCTATCTGCACATCGTCGACATAAATGGAATAAAACATTGTGCGTGGGATGACTGTACGCAGCGAATTCGTTTTTACAATAAATAGTGTGCAGCTAAGCACACCGCCCTGCGGCACACCAGTTTCTTGTGTGAATGACCTAGACAAAGCTCTGCCCACCCTTACGCGAAATGTGCGATTAGTGAGGTAACTTTCGATTGTGTTAAGCATATTGCCACGAACACCCATTGCCGAAAGATCTCGGAGAATTCCAAAGCGCCATGTGGTGTCGTAAGCTTTCTCTAGGTCTAGAAATACAGACAGACAGAACTGCTTATGTATGAAAGCATCTCTAATATATGCCTCAATGCGGACAAGGTGGTCTGTAGTAGACATACCTGCTCGAAAACCACACTGGAAGGTGTCCAAAATTTTGTTATTTTCTAGGAAGCATATTAGGCGCCGGTTTATCATTTTTTATACAGCTTGCACAGGCAGCTTGTTAGAGCTATTGGTCTGTAGCTGCTGGCCAAGGACGGGTCTTTGCCTTGTTTAAGTATGGGGATGATTATGGCTTCCTTCCATGAAGACGGAATACAGCCAGCCGCCCACATGGCATTAAAAAGAGACAAGAGTGTTTTCAGTGTTTCGGGGTGTAAGTACCTAATCATTTCGTACATGATACGATCCCCACCTGGCGCTGAGTTGTTGCAACAAGCGAGAGATGCTTGAAGCTCAGCTAAAGTAAATGGGGAATTGTAGGCCTCACTCGATGAGCCTTTGCGATTTAGGGGCCGCCGCTCTTCGCGTTCTTTGATTCTCAGGAATGTTTCGGTATAGTGCGATGCACTTGACACATATTCAAAATGTTCGCCTAGACAATCCGCCTGATCTTCGAGGCTATCACCTTGTGTACTTACTAAGGGTAGGGGATGCGACTCCCGACCTGTTAGTTTATTTACCCGATTCCAGACTTTTCTTTCATCGGTGTACGAATTTATACTGGTGATGTACCTATCCCAACTTTCCCTCTTTGCACGTCGACGTGTTCTCCTACCTTGTGATTTTATCTGTTTGAAATTAATGAGGTTTTCAGCAGTTGGAGAATTGCGAAGCAATCTCCAAGCTTTGTTTTGATTTTTGCGCGCTTTCCGTCATTCGTCGTTCCACCATGGGATGCGACGCTTATTAGCTAATCCGCTAGTTTGCTTAATACATTTAGCTGCAGCGCTAATAATGAAACCTGTTAGGTATGCAACAGCGTCTTCTACATTAAAAACAGCAATTTCATCTCCGCCTAAATACGTAAGCTCTCGGAACATTTCCCAGTCGGCCGAGTCCATGTTCCATCGAGGAAAATGTGGCAAGCATGTATCTTGTTTTGTTAAGTTTAGCATAACTGGGAAATGGTCGCTCCCAAAGGGGTTCCTGAGAACAGACCACTCCAGATACGGAATTAGAGTACTCGAGACTATACTTAAATCAATGGCTGAGTATGTGTTATGTGTAACGCTGTAATAAGTTGGCTCTTTCTTGTTAAGTATAGATGCACCTGAAGAAAACAGAAAATTTTCTATAAGGCGTCCTCGCGCATCTAAACGAGAGTCGCCCCATAAGGGGCTATGAGCGTTCACATCACCGGCAACTATGTATGGCGGAGGAAGTTCATCAATGAAGCTTTGAAACTGTGTCTTGGAAAGTTGATAACAAGGAGGGACGTAAATCGAACTAATTGTCACTAGCTTACCGAACAGTATTGCTCGGACAGCAACTGCCTCAAGGGAAGTTCGGAGGTTCAATTGCCGACAGGCAACACCTTTATCTACTATTATAGCGACACCGCCCGACGAGGTGGCAGCGTCGTCGCGGTCCTTGCGAGAAATGGCATAGTGCCTTAAAAAGTTTGTGTTCTCTGCTTTGAGATGCGTCTCCTGGACACACAGCACCCTTGGACTATATTTAAGAAGGAGCTCTTTGACATCATCAAGGTTATGAAGGAGACCCCTAACGTTCCATTGTAATATTTGCGTGTTCATATTGAAAAGGAGTTTGTGCTGTGTGTTCAGAAGATGAAGACTAGCTCACGGTGCCCTTTCCAGGCGCCGTGACGCGAGGTTTCTCTTTTCTGGAGCGGTCGAGAGATTCCCGCCGTTCCTTAGGCGCAAGTGGCGCCGTCGGGCTGGTTGTTGTGTCCATAGCCTCTTGTGAGGCGCTGGACACGCGCTGTTGCGAGCGGTTGGTGTGTCGTGACGGCCTCGTCTCGTGGGACGAGACCCTTGAGGCCACCAGCCCGGAGGTCGATGGCCCCTTGTTCTGAGATGGCGGAGCAGCACTAGCTGCAGCCGCCGAGGGGGCGGATGGCGTCACCGCTGGCTCACTGTGTGTGGGCCTGACAGCCGCCGGAGGCCGTTGTGGCGCTGCCCCCTGACGCGCCACTTCGGCAAAGCTATTCTTCGGCAGGTAGGACACCCGCCTTCGCGCTTCTCTGAATGATATGTTCTCTTTGACTTTGATCGTTACTATTTCTTTCTCCTTCTTCCAAGATGGACAGGAACGCGAATACGCGGCGTGCTCCCCATCACAATTTACACAGTGTGGCGCGTTCTCACAAGATTCAGATGGATGTTCATCGGCACATTTCGCACAGGTTATTCGGCCTCGGCAGTTCTGAGAACTGTGGCCAAACCTCTGGCATTTGAAGCAGCGGAGGGGATTCGGATGATGATGATGTATGGGGTTTTTTGGCGCAAGGGCCAGATATGGCCAAAGAGCGCCATACACATGGTGATGGGTTTCCAATCAATTATTTATGAAATAAAGGAATGTACTGTGGATGGTGCATGTTAAATGGCTGTAAATAGGCCTAAAATCAGTCACTCTAACTTGCGTAAAACATATAACTATTAAAATGATGACAGTGACCGGAGATGTGAGCAATGACCATGGATGGTTTGTTCTGAAGTGATGTCATAAAACGTGTACGTGAAAGTAGCACCGGTGCCTCAACAGTGCCCTTGAACGCAAGGGCTGAGAGACACGTGCTCTACTATAATGCTGTCGCAGCAGCAGCCTCTAGAGAGAGGATGTGCTACGAATGTAGGGGGCTGATGACTCGTAATGTACCGGCATCTTCAAGGAACTTTAAAACTAACCTGTGATCAAAGAACGGTTCTGTGCCCAGAAACATTGCTGGGTGTAGAGGAACGTGTTGTTTATATGCTAAGGTAAAGTATTCCTTTCTTTGAGGCTCTAATTCCTTGCACTCTATTAAAACATGGATCACAGTCAGCGTCTCGCCACATCTGCTACAGGAAGGAGGTTCATTTCCAGTCAACAAGTGAGAGTGCGTGCCATACGTGTGGCCAATTCTAAGGCGGCAAAAAATGACTTCGATTGATCGTGATTTCGTACTGGGTGGCCAATACCCTAACTGTGGTTTGATGGCGTAAAGTTTATTTCTTGTTTCCGAATCCCATGAGTGCTGCCAATAGCTCCTAAGGCTTTTGCGCAAGAAATGCTTCAAATCTGCTGCGGGAACAGCTGTAGAGGAGGTGTTCCCCTTTCTTACAAGGGAAACGGCAGCTTTATCTGGAAGCATGTTGCCCTCAATACCTCTGTGGCCTGGTACCCAGCATATTGTGACACGTTGGTTAGATGCATATGTTGTGCAGAGCACTGAATAGAGCTCACTGAGTACAGGGTTTTTGTGTTTACGGGGGGACATTAATGCCTTTACTACGCTTAAGGAGTCAGTGAATATAACAGATTGTTGAAGTTTTGTTTTCATTATATGCTTCCCTGCACACAACAGGGCATGAGCCTCAGCAGTAAATATGCTTGTTTCTGGATGCATTTCACCGGATTCAGAAAAGGAAGGACCGATTGCCGCATAGGACACGCCAGCATGTGACTTTGATGCATCAGTAAAGAATTCCGGGCAAGAGTATTTTGATTGAAGTTCACGAAAGTGCATTTGTATATGTACTTCCGGAGCATGCTTCGAGACCTGAACAAACGATATATCACAATCTATAAGTTGCCATTGCCACGGAGGTAACGGCGTTGCTGGAGGTATTACATGATGCTCAAGCAGTGGAACACCGCTTTCCTCGGCGAGTTTCCTCACCCGCAGTGAGAAGGGTTCCGTTGCTGTAGGTCGGTTATGGAAAAGTGTGGCACATGTAGTGTCATTTACGACGGAGTAGCAAGGATGTTGGCAGTTTGAATTTATTTTCAGAAAGTACAGAAGGCTAGAGTAAGACCTTTGAAGGTTGAGTGACCACTCGTTTGACTCAACATAAAGGCTGGGAATGGGGCTTGTTCTAAAAGCCCCAGTCGCTAAGCGGAGCCCTAAGTGATGGACAGGATCAAGCATCTTTAGTGTGCTTGGCCTTGCAGATTGATATACTGCTGATCCATAATCCAGGCGAGAACGTATGATACTCTTATAAAGATTCATCAGGCATCTCCTGTCACTGCCCCAAGCAGTGTGTGATAGTATCTTTAATATACTGGCTGTTTTTAGGCACTTTTCCTTTAGGTATTTAATATGGGGGGTAAAAGTTAACTTTGAGTCAAAGTATACTCCCAGAAATTTGTGCTCGCTACGTACAGGCAGGTGTACTCCATGCAGCTCAA
This sequence comes from Dermacentor silvarum, assembly GCF_013339745.2. Lineage (NCBI taxonomy): Eukaryota > Metazoa > Arthropoda > Arachnida > Ixodida > Ixodidae > Dermacentor > Dermacentor silvarum. Next base: position 149,295,562 of record NC_051158.1, on the reverse strand, counting down.
TGGCAGGATCTGTAGCTAAACCCCTCTTTCGAGAGAAAAGCACACAAGTGCTTTTTTGAGCGTTAAACCTGAAGCCATTCTCATCTGCCCATTTCGACATTTTGCTAACAGCCAGCTGGACTTGTCTTTCACAGATGGCCAGATTGCAAGACTTAAAACATATCTGGACGTCATCGACGTAAACAGAGTAAGAAATTGTTGGTGGTATGGCAGAACGAAGCGAATTCATTTTAGCGATGAACAATGTGCAACTCAGGACACCTCCCTGAGGTACACCAGTTTCCTGAATGAAAACTCTTGACAGTGTGTTCCCAAGTCTAACACGGAAAGTTCGGTTCGAGAGATAACTTTCTACGAGATTCAACATCTTGCCTCGTACCCCCATAGACGATAGGTCTTGTAGTATTCCATAGCGCCATGTTGTATCATAGGCTTTCTCCATATCAAAAAAGACAGACAAAAAATATTGGTTGTGGACAAAAGCATCTCTTATAATTGCTTCTATTCGAACAAGGTGGTCAACGGTTGATCTGTTTTCTCTAAAACCGCACTGATATGTATCTAGCGCATTGTTATTTTCCAGATAATATAGCAATCGTCGGTTAATCATTTTCTCGAAAAGCTTACAGATACAACTTGTGAGCGCTATTGGCCTATAGCTGGATACTGAAGATGGGTCTTTGCCTGTCTTTAGAATAGGAATTACTATAGCTTCCTTCCATGTGCAAGGTATGTATCCCGCAGCCCAGATTCTATTAAAAAGGGAAAGTAATGCCATTTGACTTTCAGCATTCAGGTATCTTATCATGTCATATACAACTCTGTCACCTCCAGGTGAGGAGTTGCTACAGCTGCTCAGTGCAGCCTTAAATTCGGCGAGAGTAAAAGGACGGTTGTATGGTTCATCATCTCCACCTTTACGATTGAATGGCTTTTTTTCGGCTATAGCTTTGCGTTTGAGGAAGGACTCGGAGTAGTGTGCCGAACTAGATACGTTTTCAAAGTGGTTACCAAGCGCGTTAGCCTGGTCTGCCAAGCTTTCCCCTTGGTCGTTCACCAAAGGAAGTGGGTGCGATTGTCGACCATAAAATTTTCCCAATCTCTTCCACATCTTAGCCTCATCCGTGTAAGAATTGATTCCTGACAGGAACCTTTCCCAACTTTCTCTGCGTGCTTGGCGTCGTGTGCGCCGCCCTCTTGATTTCATCTGTCTAAAATTTACAAGGTTTTCTGTCGTTGGTGAACGGCGTAAAAGGCCCCAAGCCTTATTTTGATCCTTCCGCGCCTTTCTACATGCGTCATTCCACCAAGGGTTTCGTTTTTTGCTTGCGGAACCATGTGTCTGCTGTATACAGTTTGTTGCCGCGTCAATTATGACAGCAGTGATATATGAGACTGCACCATCTATACTTAGGTTATTAATAGAATTTCGAGATACGTAGCTAAGTTCCCGATAGCGTTGCCAATCTGCACTCTCTAGCTTCCAGCGAGGCGGGTAGGTATTATGTCCCAATTGTTCTGCCGTATGTAGAATGATAGGATAGTGATCACTTCCATACGGATTTTTGATCACTGACCATTCGAAATGTGGAAGTAGTGAAGGAGAGCCAATTGTTAAATCTATGGCAGAGCAAGTGTTGTGTCTCGTACTGTAGAAGGTAGGTTCCTTCTTATTGAAGAGGCAGGTACCTGTAGAGAGCAGGATATTTTCAATGAGGCGACCTCTTGCATCACACCACCCGCAGGGGCGTCTGCGTCAGCAGGCGTTTGGTGTGTTGCGACACCACGGACCCGAGCACATGAGGGTCGGACCCTCCTACGCTTAACCGTGCGTGGCTTAGCCGTGTCCGGGGAAAAGGGGATCCTGGGGGTTGAGCCGATGCCGGGAGTTGGACCTTTATGGCCCCCCGGCGGAGGCAACACACTTCTTTGGCCTCCGCTTCACGTAGACGGCACCCCCGGACTGACCCACCCGGGGGAAATCGGTAGTTGCCTTTTCCTGGCTCTCTCTCCAATCTTCGTCTTTCCCTATCACTTTTAATCTTTCCTGTCTTCTCATCTTTTCCATTCACTTCAACTTTTCCTGGCGGCAAGGGTTAACCTGGTGTGGCTGTCCTACCTTGGATATACCATATTAGGTTATAGTAACGGCATACTGCTGGCGCTGTGCAGACTTGTTTACATGTTCTGCCACGTCCCCTTGTTGGGCTCCGTGGTGGGTGGCAGACGCCGTTGCCGAATAAACCACTTCTTTCCATGGGATCCTCAAACCCGTTTACAACCGATCGTGCCTCGAAAAGGGTACGCACCGACGCAACCTCGCTATTCTGGCCCAAAAACAAAGAAACTTTCCCGAAATTTCACGTCCTTCACTGTGAGCAACCATCTACGAAAGCTAGAGCAATTTCCCCATTTCTTGTGGCCAAGTGCCTAAAAGAGACCATTGGAGCTGGGTATAAGGCAACAAAGATGGCAACCGGAGATTTGCTCCTCGAACTAAAAGACAAGGAACAATACAACAAACTCGCACACCTCGTAGCCTTTGGTAACATCCCTGTTTCTGTAAGCGCACATCGAACAATGAACACAGTAAAAGGTGTAGTATCAGACGAAGACCTAATGACATTGAATGAAGAAGAACTCCTGGATGGATGGAAGGACCAAGGGGTAATCCATGTGCAGCGCATCAAAATCAGACGGAATGACAACGAAATCCCAACAAAGCATTTAATACTCACTTTCAGTTCAACTACTTTACCCGAGACTCTTGAAACCGGCTACGTAAAACTTCATGTTCGACCATACATTCCGAACCCGCGACGTTGCTTCAAATGTCAAAGATTTGGTCACGCATCCCAGAGCTGCCGAGGGCAGCTTATGTGCGCAAAGTGCGGCACAACCGGTCACTCTTCTGACGATTGCAATAATGACGAGGTACATTGTGCTAACTGCGATGGCAGTCACCCTGCATACTCCAGAGCTTGTCCAGCCTGGAAGAAAGAAAAAGAAATAATTACTGTAAAAGTGAAGGAGAACATAACATTCCGTGAAGCACGACAACGTATCTCCTCTTTATTCTTGCTCAAAACATCTTTCGCCGAAGTGGTGCAACGGGGGGCGGCACCACAACGGCATCTGGCGGCAGCCCGGACCACGCCTAGCGTGCCGAGGCCAACGCCACCCGCCCCTAAGGTGGGAGCAGCCAACGCTGCCCTGCCATCTCTCAAATTGTCCACACCAGTGGCCTCTACAAGCTCCGGCAGCAGCCAGGGCACCGCAGAGGCCCCAGGGGTCCTGTCGACCTCCGGTCCGGTGAGGACGAAGACTTCGTCGCTCGAGATGAAGTCTACGCGACGCACACATCGCTCTCTGGAGCGGGTGTCCAGTGCCTCGCAAGAGGCTATGGACACCAGTCCAAGCCAAACGGCGCTAGTAGCGTCGATGGAGCGGCGAGGTTCTCTCGACCGCTCCAAAAAAGACAAAACACCAATTACAGGGCCTAACAAAGGCTCTGTAAAGTAAGTTACTCTCCTCCCTTTTGAGACACACAGCACCTTTCATTTTCCTCAAACATGAACACAATAATGCAGTGGAATGTTAGGGGACTAATCCACAACCTAGACGACATCCAAGAACTTATCAATAAATTCAATCCAAAGGTGCTGTGTGTTCAAGAAACACACCTAAACTCCAGAAACACCAACTTCCTACGTCAAAATATTGTTTTCAGAAGAGACCGCGAGGATTCTGCCTCATCATCTGGTGGTGTGGCCATCATACTCGACAGAAGTGTAGCCTGTCAGCAACTTCCACTCAATACGGCACTTGAGGCGGTAGCCGTTCGTGCTGTACTTCTGGGTAAACTCGTAACCATTTGCTCGCTCTATATACCCCCACATTATCCTTTACACAAGCATGAATTTCAATCATTTATAGATGAATTACCGGAACCTTACCTCGTTCTTGGCGATTTCAATGCACACAGCAGCTTGTGGGGCGACACGCGTATCGATGCGCGAGGACGCCTAATCGAACAATTTCTTTTCTCCTCTGGTGCGTGTCTCCTGAATAAGAAGGAACCCACCTACTACAATCTTGCAAACAAAACATTTTCTTCCATTGATCTCAGTGTGGCTTCCCCGTCTATATTTCCTGAACTCAAATGGGAAGTTATAAAAAATCCTTACGGGAGTGACCACTTTCCCATACTGCTGAGATCACCACTACAAAACGAACCTGCACCACAGGCTTCCCGGTGGAAGTTCGATAAGGCAGATTGGGAGAAATTCGAAAGTCTTACGAGTAGTATCTCGTGGTCTGACTTATCTTCGATGGAAATTGATGCTGCTGTCGAGTATCTTACATCCTTCATAGTCGATGCCGCTTCTGAATGTATACCAGAAATGAGTGGTGCGACCTGCAAACGCCGTGTCCCATGGTGGAACGAGGAATGTCGGAACGCTCGTAGGAAACAGAACAAAGCGTGGGGGTTGCTACGCGACTCCCCAACTGCGGAGAATCTTGTAAAGTTTAAGAAAATTAAATCGGAGGGCAGAAGAACGCGCCGACAGGCCAGGAGAGAAAGTTGGAAGAAGTTTTTATCAGGCATAAACTCGTATACAGACGAGGGCAGAGTCTGGAAGAAAGTTAATAAGATAAAAGGGCTACAAACTTATTCACTCCCGTTGGTAAACACACAAGGCGACACTCTGGAAGACCAAGCTAACTGCCTAGGAGCACATTTTCAACAAGTGGCCAGCTCATCTCATTATTCCCAAACATTTAAAAGGCACAAGGCTACAATAGAAAAACAGAAACTAGGAAGAAAATGTACTGGAAACGAAGCATACAACCAGCCATTCTGTATTGCTGAACTGTATGCATCACTTAGTTGTTGCAACAAGTCTGCGCCAGGCTCTGACCGCATAGCTTATCAAATGCTGAAACACCTTCCCCATGAAACAAAGAAAACTCTCCTCACCCTATACAATGCTATATGGACCTCCGGCAAGATCCCCTCTGCCTGGAAAGAGGCCATTGTCGTTCCTATACTGAAGCAGGGCAAGGACCCATCGTCTGCTTCGAGTTACCGCCCTATAGCACTAACAAGCTGCCTCTGCAAACTGTTTGAAAAAATGATAAACCGCCGACTAATACATTTCCTCGAATCAAACAAACTGCTTGACCCGTACCAATGCGGGTTTCGAGAAGGACGATCCACCGCCGACCATTTGATACGTATTGAGACGCAAATTCGAGAAGCTTTTGTCCGTAAACAGTTCTTTCTCTCTGTATTCCTTGATATAGAAAAAGCCTACGATACCACCTGGCGGTTTGGAATACTTAGAGACCTCTCACACGTTGGTATACGTGGTTGCATGTTAAATGTCATCGAAAGTTATTTATCTAATCGCACATTCCGTGTTCGTGTGGGAAATGCTGTATCAAGACCATTTGTGCAGGAAACCGGAGTGCCACAGGGCGGGGTGCTCAGTTGCACTCTCTTCATCGTAAAAATGAGCTCCTTGCGTCTGTATATCCCAAGAAACATGTTTTATTCTGCATACGTCGATGATGTACAGATAGGTTTCGCCTCGTGCAACCTCGCAGTCTGTGAGCGGCAGATTCAGCTTGGTCTTAACAAGGTGTCTAATTGGGCAGATGAGAATGGATTTAGCCTTAACCCACAAAAGACCACCTGCGTCCTGTTCTCCAGAAAGAGGGGTCTGCACCCCGATCCTGACATTGAGTTGCAGGGAAAACGTGTGGCCGTAAAAACAGAGCATAAGTTTTTAGGTGTGATTTTAGATGCGAAGCTAACATTTGTGGCACACATACAGTATGTAAGAAACAAGTGCATGAAAACAATGAATATTCTAAAAGTATTGTCACGCACCGCTTGGGGTAGTGACACAAAGTGTCTTTTGAATTTGTATAAGAGCCTCATACTCACAAGACTAGATTACGGCGCCATAGTGTACCATTCTGCTACACCAAGCGTCCTAAGGATGCTGGATCCTGTACACCACCTAGGCATCCGCATAGCCACTGGTGCCTTCAGGACAAGTCCTGTGGCAAGCCTGTATGTAGAGGCAGACATGTGGTCGCTTGACATGCAACGTTCGTACCTAAGCCTCACCTATTTCATGAAAGTTAATTCGAACTCGGAACACCCGTCCTTCTCAACCGTAAATGACATGACCAGTGCCACACTCTTTAATAACCGGCCGACAGCAAGAGATCCCTTCTCAGTACGTCTATGGAAAATTAGTGAACAAATCGATATCCCACTACCTGGAAATACTCTGATGGCCCCAGCAAAGCCAGTGCCACCGTGGCAGTGGCAGCTCATAGTGTGATACCTCATTTGTAGAGGTCACGAAAGACGCTCCAGAGGCGCATATCCGAATGCATTTTCTGGAAATTCAGTCCAAGTACTCGTCCTGCACTCAGTTCTACACTGACGCTTCCAAGTCACATGCAGGGGTATCTTATGCGGTAGTCGGACCATCGTTCTCAGAGTCTGATGTACTGCACCCGGAAACAAGCATTTTTACGGCTGAGGCCTATGCACTTTTATCGGCTGTGAAGAGTATAGGCAAATCAAAACTGAAAAGATCAATAATATTTACAGACTCCCTAAGCGTCGTAAAAGCCCTCATGACTTTACATAAACACAAAAACCCTGTACTCATTGAACTGTATTCTGCTCTGTGCAAAGCATACATGTCTAACCAGCATATTATTTTGTGCTGGGTGCCTGGCCATAGAGGCATCGAGGGCAATGTTCTGGCTGATCAAATGGCCACATCAACTACATCGCGAGCCCTTAACCCTACCGCTTCTATCCCTGCCACAGATCTCAAGCCCTACTTGAGAAAAAAACTTAGAAGCCACTGGCAGCGCTTGTGGGATGCAGAAACGAACAATAAGCTCCACTTAGTTAAGCCACAGATTGGCCCGTGGCATCCTGTTACGAAAATACGAAGAACTAATGTCCTATTCTCTCGTTTGAGAATAGGACATACATATGGCACCCACAATTTTCTATTAACTGGAAATGACCCGCCAACCTGTGGTAGATGTGGAGAGAGGCTTACCGTGCTACACGTGCTCGTGGAGTGCAGGGAAGCCGAAAGAGAGAGAAAAAGACACTTCCCTTTAGCGTACCAGTGCCGTCTCCCTCTCCACCCTGCTATGTTCCTTGGCGACGAACCTCTGTTTAGCACTAAAGCTGTTCTGGATTTTCTGAGCGATGTTGTACTGCATGTTATTAGTCCAATAGTTTCGTAGCGCGTCCTCTCTTCAGAGAGATGTCGCCGCGACAGTAGTTTTGCACAGCACACGCCTCCAGGCCCTTACATTTTCAAAGGGTCTGTCAAGGCAGTAGTGCTTTTTAAAAAGATTTGTCTGTGATATATTTTCGCCTATCGTCATTATCTTGCAATTTGTTCTTTCGTGATCATAGTGCACCTCATTAGCCATTGCCATAATTTTATTACATATACATTTTACGCATTTTACAGCGATTGTTTTTAGGCCCTTTTACAGCCACGACACATCTACCTTTCGCAATTCATTGCTCCATTGTCAACTCATGAACACTGGCCTGGCGCTCTTTGGCCATATCTGGCCCTTGCGCCATTAAACACCATACATCATCATCTTGCATCACACCGCGAGTCGCCCCATAATGTATTGTGGGCATTAAAATCACCAAGCAACATGTAGGGCTGAGGCAGCTGGGATATCAAGTTTTCAAAGACCATCCTATTTAATATATAATCTGGTGGAATATATAACGAGCACAGTGTTACGAGCCTATCATGCAATATGGCGCGGATTGCCACAGCCTCAAGAGGAGTCTGTAATGTCACCTCTTGACAGGCGATCGACTTATCAGCAATTATCGCAACGCCTCCTGATGATGTGAGAGCACCATCACGATCTTTTCTAAAAATTACGAACTGCTTAAGAAAATTATTATGTGATGAATTCAGATGCGTTTCTTGTACACAGAGCATCTTCGGCTGGAAGTGACTGATGAGTTCTTGGACGTCATCTAGATTATTGATAAGACCTCTGACGTTCCACTGCAAAATTTGGACAGCCATATTAATTAAAAGAAAAGTGAATGCTCTGTGTACAAAACAAGGTATTCAACTTAAGGAACTGTGTTTTTTGTGGAGCAGTAATTCGAGATTTTTCTTTTTTGGCGCGCTCAAGTGAGCCACGCCGCTCCCTCTGTGCCAGAGGCGTAGAGGGGCAAGAAGAAGTATCCATCGCCTCTTGCGAGGCGCTGTTCGCCCTTTCCCGGGGCACATGGGACGATTTGTCAGGCCTCACTGCATGTGCAGGGGCCTTAAAGGCCACAGGCTCGGAGGCCTGCTGGCCCTTCTTAGACGAAGGTGGAGCAGCGGCAGCTGCCACCACCGAGGGGGCAGAAGTAGCTGCTGCCGGCCCACTATGTGTGGTTCGGACAGCTGCTAGAGGCCGGTGCGGCGCAGCCCCCACGCGCACCGTATCGGCATAAGAAGGTTTTACAAAAGAAAATCGCTTTCTTGCTTCATTAAATGAAATGTTCTCCTTCACCTTTACAGTGATGATCTCCTTCTCTCTCTTCCACGCAGGGCAAGAGCGCGAGTACGCAGGATGATCTCCATCACAGTTGGAACAATGCGGGTCAGATGTGCAATTTTCAGCTGTGTGTTCATTAGCACCACATTTTGCGCAGGACATTCGGCCACGGCAGCTCTGGGAGCTATGGCCAAACTTCTGGCATTTGAAGCACCTGCGAGGATTAGGAATGTATGGTCTGACACGTATCTTTATGTAGCCTGCTTGGATATATTCTGGGAGTATACTGGAGCCAAAGGTTAGGACTAAGTGCTTTGTCGGTATTTCCTGGTCATTGCGCCTTATCTTGATTCGCTGCACTTGGACAACATTTTCATCTTTCCATCCGTCAAGGAGTTCATTTTCGGTGAGATTCAAGAGGTCACTGTCAGATACCACACCACGAACTGTGTTCAAGGAGCGGTGTGCAGTTACGGTTAGAGGAGTATTGCCAAAGGACAGGAGGGTGTTCAGTTTGTCATACTGGGTCTTGTTCTCAACTTCTAGGAGAAGGTCTCCACTGGCCAATTTCGTGGCTTTGTAACCTGGTCCGATTGTGTCCGTAAGACACTTCGACACAAGGAAAGGTGACACTAATCTTGCTGTCATTTCTGGGCATTCAGTGTGGATAATATGGAACCGTGGAAATTTATCAATGTTCTTTGCGGAAAACAGAAAGGTTTCATCGGTGCGCCCTCTTTTAGAGAGAGGACGATCGGGGAGGCGTGGAAACGATGTCGAAGCCATAAAATATTATTTGATTTCGGTAGCGACGCCAGCCGCCCACCACGGAGCCCAACAAGGGGACGCTACGAGACCCGGAGGAATCGCAGACGCCAGCTGTACGTATCTACTATAACCCAATATAGCATACCCAAGATTGGATACCATACACCAGGTTAACCCTTGCCGCCTCAGAAAGAGGAAGTAAAAAGAAGTGAAGAGAGGACAGGAAAGATTTAAAAGGAGATGGAAAGTCGAAGGTTGGAGAGAGGAGGACAGGAAAAGGCAACTACCGATTTCCCCCGGATGGGTCAGTTCGGGGGTGCCGTCTACGTGAAGCCGAGGCCAAAGAGGTGTGTTGCCTCCGCCAGGGGGCCATAAAGGTCCAAGCACCCGGCGTCGGCTCAACCCCCAGGATCCCCTTTTCCACGGACACGGCTAAGCCGCGCACGGCTAAACGCGGGAGGGTCCAACCCTCGTGTGCTCGGGTCCGTGGTGTCGCAACACACCAAACGCCTGCTGACGCAGACGCCCCTGCGGGAGGAGGGGATTCGGGATATAGGGCCTGACTCGGATCCTTACATAGCCTGTCTCGATAATCTCGGGAAGTACACTTGAGCCGAATGTTAGGATTAGATGCTTGGTTTGAATCTCTTTACCATCACGCCTTATCTTAATTCTTTTCACATTGATGACATTCTGGTCACTCCATCCCTCCAAAAGTTCAGTCTCAGCTAGCTCCATTAGATCATCATCGGAGATGACACCACGAATGGTGTTCATAGAACGGTGTGGGGTGACACTCACTGGAATGGCCCCGAAAGACACAAGATTGGGTAGCTTTTCGTATTGCAGTTTATCACGGAGTTCAAGAAGTAGATCACCGCTTGCCAATTTGGAAACTTTGTAGCCTGGGCCAAAAGCCTCCATCAGTGATTTCGCAACCAGAAAAGGTGAGACTATTCTTGCTGACTTTTCTGCTTTCTCGGAATGTATAACATGAAATCTTGGGAAATTATCAACTTGGCGGCCAAAAAACTTAAAAACTTCTTCGGTGCGCCCTCGTTTGTGAGGGCGATCAGGGAGTCGGGGGAATGACGAAAAAGCCATAAAGGTAACGATGATTTCGGCAGCTATGCCAGCCACCCACCACCGAGCCCAACAAGGGGACGCTACGAGACCCGAAGGAGACGCAGACACCAGCTGTACATAGCCACTATAACCTAATATAATAGACCCAAGGTTGGATAGATTACACCAGGTTAACCCTTGCTGCCTGGAAAATTGGAAGTAAAACGAAGCGAAGAGAAGACAGGAGAGATGGAAAGTGAGAGAGAAAGACGAAGGTTGGAGGGAGAGAGACAGGAAAAGGCAACTACCGATTTCCCCCGGGTGGGTCAGCCCGGGGGTGCCGTCTACGTGAAGCCGAGGCCAAAGGGGTGTGTTGCCTCCGCCGAGGGGCCATAAAGGTCCAAGCACTCAGCATTGGCTCAACCCCCAGGATCCCCTTTTCCCCGGACACGGCTAAGCCACGCACGGTTAAGCGTGGGAGGGTCCGACCCCCATGTGCTCGGGTCCGTGGTGTCGCGACCCACCAAACGCCTGCTTACGCAGGCGCCCCTGCGGGGGATGCTGCATTCCTATTATACATTATATGACATTGTCTTGTCACAGTAAACGTGCGATACTGTGGGTCACCTAAGAGGCACTTTATGTTGTTTATATTTACGTACGACGTCTAAGGCCGTGTGAGTGCGCTGTGCAGATACACAGAATGATGCACTGGTATCGCTTGCTGAATTTCTCGATATATGTACAATAGAGTCTTCCACCGTCCCGATAAGGAGCTATGCGATCAACGAAATTGAGAATCGGATACAAAAAAGAACAGCGAGCGCCCTGCAACGATGCCGCATTCCTATTAAACATTATATGACATTGTCTTGTCACAGTAAACGTGCGATACTGTGGGTGACCTAAGAGGCACTTTATGTTGTTTATATTTACGTACGACGTCTATGCCAGTGTGAGTGCGCTGTGCAGATAGACAGAATGATGCACTGGTATCGCTTGCTGGATGTCTCAATATATGTACAATAGTGTCTTCCTCCGTCCCGATACGTAGCTAAGCGATCAGCGAAATTGAGAATCGGATACAAAAAAGCACAGCGAGCGCCCTGCAACGATGCTGCTTTCCCATTAAGCATTATATGACATTGTCTTGTCACAGTAAACGTGCGATACTGTAGGTCGCCTAAGAGGCACTTTATGTTGTGTATATTTACGTACGACGTCTATACCAGTGTGTGTGCGCTGTGCAGATACACAGAATGATGCACTGGTATCGCTTGCTGAATTTCTCGATATATGTACAATACAGTCTTCCACCGTCCCGATACGTAGCTAAGCGATCAACGAAATTGAGAATCGGATACAAAAAAGCACAGCGAGCGCCCTGCAACGATGCTGCTTTCCCATTAAGCATTATATGACATTGTCTTGTCACAGTAAACGTGCGATACTGTAGGTCGCCTAAGAGGCACTTTATGTTGTGTATATTTACGTACGACGTCTATGCCAGTGTGAGTGCGCTGTGCAGATACACAGAATGATGCACTGGTATCGCTTGCTGAATTTCTCGATATATGTACAATACAGTCTTCCACCGTCCCGATACGTAGCTAAGCGATCAACGAAATTGAGAATCGGATACAAAAAAGCACAGCGAGCGCCCTGCAACGATGCTGCATTCCCATTAAACATTATATCACATTGTCTTGTCACAGTAAACGTGCGATACTGTAGGTCGCCTAAGAGGCACTTTATGTTGTGTATATTTACGTACGACGTCTATGCCAGTGTGAGTGCGCTGTGCAGATAGACAGAATGATGCAATGGTATCGCTTGCTGGATGTCTCGATATATGTACAATACAGTCTTCCACGGTCCCGATACGTAGCTAAGCGATCAACGAAATTGAGAATCGGATACAAAAAAGCACAGCGAGTGCCCTGCAACGATGCTGCATTCCCATTAAACATTATATCACATTGTCTTGTCACAGTAAACGTGCGATACTGTAGGTCGCCTAAGAGGCACTTTATGTTGTGTATATTTACGTACGACGTCTATGCCAGTGTGAGTGCGCTGTGCAGATAGACAGAATGATGCAATGGTATCGCTTGCTGGATGTCTAGATGTATGTACAATACAGTCTTCCACGGTCCCGATACGTAGCTAAGCGATCAAAGAAATTGAGAATCGGATACAAAAAAGCACAGCGAGCGCCCTGCAACGATGCTGCATTCCTATTATACATTATATGACATTGTCTTGTCACAGTAAACGTGCGATACTGTAGGTCGCCTAAGAGGCATCTATGTTGTGTATATTTACGTACGACGTCTATGCCAGTGTGAGTGCGCTGTGCAGATACACAGAATGAGGCACTGGTATCGCTTGCTGAATTTCTCGATATATGTACAATACAGTCTTCCACCGTCCCGATACGTAGCTAAGCGATCAACGAAATTGAGAATCGGATACAAAAAAGCACAGCGAGCGCCCTGCAACGATGCTGCATTCCCATTAAACATTATATGACATTGTCTTGTCACAGTAAACGTGCGATACTGTAGGTCGCCTAAGAGGCACTTTATGTTGTGTATATTTAGGTACGACGTCTATGCACTGGCAGTGTGAGTGCGCTGTGCAGATATACAGAATGATGCACTGGTATCGCTTGCTGAAGTTCTCGATATATGTACAATACAGTCTTCCACCGTCCCGATACGTAGCTAAGCGATCAACGAAATTGAGAATCGGATACAAAAAAGAACAGCGAGCGCCCTGCAACGATGCCGCATTCCTATTAAACATTATATGAAATTGTCTTTTCACAGTAAACGTGCGATACTGTGGGTCACCTAAGAGGCACTTTATGTTGTTTATATTTACGTACGACGACTATGCCAGTGTGAGTGCGCTACCCGCAGGGGCGTCTGCGCAAGCAGGCGTTTGGTGAGTTGCGCCACCACGTACCCGAGCACAAAAGGGTTGGACCCTCCCGCGCTTAACCGGCGTGGCTTAGCCGTGTCCGGTGAAAAGGGGATCCTGGAGGTTGAGCCGAAGCCAGGTGTTTGGACCTTTATGGCCCCCCGGCGGAGGCAACACACCTCTTTGGCCTCGGCTTCACGTAGACGGCACCCCCGGACTGACCCACCCGGGGGAAATCGGTAGTTGCCTTTTCCTGTCTCTCTCTCCAATCTTCGTCTTTCTCTCTCGCCTTTTCATCTTTCCTGTCTTCTACTATCTTCTATATTACTTCCGATCTTCTTGGCAGCGAGGGTTAACCCTGTGTGAGTAGCCGACCTAGGTTATCTCATATTCGGTTATAGTGGTGACGTACGGCTGGCGTGCACAGGACTTGTTTTTATAAGACCTGTGGCGTCCCCTTGTTGGGCTCCACGGTGGGCGGCTGGCGTTACTGCCGAAAACTGCAAACTTTCTATGGATAGCTCCTTTCCCAAACTCTCCGATCGCCCTCAGAAACGAGGGCGCACCGAGGAAGTATTTAAATTTTTTGGTCGCAACACTGAGAACTTTCCCCGATATCAAGTAATACACTGTGAGAAACCAGGAAAGACAGCGAGAATGATCTCGCCTTTCCTCGTTTCCAAAGGTCTAACTCAGACAATTGGCCCAGGCTATAAGGCAACCTGACTGGCAAGTGGTGACCTTCTTCTAGAACTTCACGACAAAAAGCAACATGACAAACTATCTAACCTAGTGTCTCTCGGGAACATACCCGTTTCAGTCACCCCACACCGCACCATGAACACCATCCGCGGTGTGATTTCCGATGATGATCTCATGGAGCTGACCGAAGCTGAACTTCTGGAAGAATGGAAAGAACAAAACGTTATCAATGTAAAATGAATCAGAATTAGGCGTGATAATAAAGAAATTGACACGAAGCATCTAATACTCACATTCGGTTCCAGTGTGCTGCCAGAAACCATCGAGGCAGGTTATATTAAACTCAGAGTAAGGCCGTACATCCCCAACCCTCTCCGTTGCTTCAAATGCCAAAGATTTGGCCACAGTTCACAGAACTGCCGAGGCCGTCAGACTTGTGCGAAATGCAGTGCGAACGAACACCTCTCTGAATCATGTGAAAACTCTCTCCACTGTGTAAACTGCGATGGGGAGCACGCCGCATACTCGCGGTCGTGCCCTACCTGGAAAAGAGAAAAAGAAATTGTATCAATCAAAGTAAAGGAGAAGATATCATTCAAGGAGGCACGTAGGCGGGTATCATACCTGCCCAAAAACACCTTTGCCGATGTGACGCGTCAGGGGGCAGCGACACAACGGTTTCCGGCGGCTGTCCGGCTCACACGCAGTGAGCCGCCAGCGACGCCATCCGCCCCCTCGGCGGCTGCAGCTCAGGCTGCTCCGCCATCTCAGAACACGGGGCCATCGACCTCAGGGCTGGTGGCCTCCAAGGTCTCGTCCCTCGAGACGAGGCCTTCACGTCAAACTAACCGCTCGCAAGAGCGCGTGTCCAGCGACTCGCAAGATGCGATGGACACAACAACCGGCCAGACGGCGCCACCAGCGCCTAAGGAGCGGCGAGAATCTCTCGACCGCTCCAGAAAAGAAAAATCTCGTATCACGGCGCCTGCAAAGGGCCCCGTGAGCTAATCCTCACCTCTTAAACACACAGCACAAACACATCTGTCATTATGGAGACACAAATACTACAATGGAATGTCAGAGGACTTCTTCACAACCTCGACGACATTACAGAACTCCTACACAAACATAATCCAAAGTTGCTGTGTGTTCAAGAGACACATCTGAAACCTACAAACACAAACTTCCTTCGTCAATACACCATCTTCCGAAAAGACCGTAACGAGGCTAACGCCTCCGGCGGTGTAGCAATAGTTGCCGACAAGTCCGTAGCTTGTCGACACGTCGCCCTTCGGACGCCCCTTGAGGCAGTGTCTGTTCGGGCTATCCTATTTAACAAATTGGTCACGGTATGTTCTATTTACATACCCCCAAATCATCACCTCGAGAAAACAGACTTTTATAATCTTATCGATCAACTTCCCGAGCCCTACATACTCGTGGGAGATTTTAACGCCCACAATACATTGTGGGGAGACTCACGATGCGACGCGAGAGGCCGTTTCGTAGAAAACTTTTTAGTAAACTCCGGTGCATGCCTCTTTAATAAGAAGGAGCCAACATATTATAATCCTCACCACAATTCCTACTCATCGATAGACTTGGCGATTGGATCTGCTTCCCTATTTCCTGACTTAGAATGGAATGTAATCAAAAACCCATTCGGAAGTGACCACTTTCCATTAACTCTAAGCCTAGTAATGCAAGGTGACTCCCCTCCACATGTACCTAGATGGAAACTAGCCTCTGCTGATTGGAAACTTTTTAAGGAATCGACTTTTATATCCCGTGATTTTATCAGCGAATTTAGTATAGATGACGCGGCAGCGTATTTTACCGCTTTTATCATCGACGCAGCAAACAAGTTCATTCCACAATCAAGCGGTAGCTCATCCCGAAGACGAGTTCCATGGTGGAATGATGAGTGCAAGGAGGCGCGTAAAAAACAAAATAAAGCGTGGGGCATACTTCGCCGATTCCCAACTGCAGAAAATTTGATGGAATTTAAAAACATAAAATCACAAGGAAGGCGAACGCGACGACAAGCTAAAAGGGCAAGCTGGGAGAAGTTCCTGTCCGGCATCAATTCGTACACACAGGAGGCAAAAGTATGGAACGGACTAAGGAGGCTTAAGGGACAACAAGTTCATCCGTTGCCCGTGGTGGATAAAGAAGGAAACACGTTGGAAGACCAGGCCAACGCACTTGGTCAACACTTCGAGCATGTGTCTAGCTCCACCCACTACTCAGCGAGCTTCCTGAAGTACAAAGCAATAGAAGAATGTAAGCCACTGAACCGAAAATGCAGCCCAAATAACCCTTATAACCGTCCTTTTGGCATTGCCGAACTTAAAGCCGCCTTGTCAGCATGTCAGAGCTCTGCACCGGGTCCGGATCGAATCATGTACGATATGATTAAGCACTTGCACCCCGACACGCAAATCACACTACTCACACTTTTTAATACTATCTGGGCCGCTGGGTATCTGCCAGCTAAATGGAAAGAAGCTATTGTCATCCCAATTTTAAAGCACGGTAATGATACATCATTGGTGACCAGCTACCGGCCTATAGCACTTACGAGCTGCCTTTGCAAACTTTTTGAGAAAATGATCAATCGCCGTCTTGTACATTTCTTAGAGTCGAACAAAATGCTTGACCCATTTCAATGTGGCTTTAGGGAAGGCCGATCTACAACCGACCACCTCGTTCGCATCGAAGCAAACATCCGTGATGCTTTTGTACACAATCAGTATTTCTTGTCTATATTTCTCGATATGGCAAAGGCGTACGATACGACATGGCGGTACGGTATCTTACGAGACCTGTCGCACATGGGCATTCGAGGGAATATGCTTCGCACTATAGAAAGCTACCTGTCTAACCGTACCTTTCGGGTCAGAGTTGGTAACGTATTGTCCCGCCCATTTATTCAAGAAACTGGTGTGCCACAAGGGGGCGTGCTTAGTTGCACCCTTTTCATTGTGAAAATGAATTCCCTTCACAAAGTCATTCCATCCTCAATGTTTTATTCAATATATGTCGATGATGTGCAGATCGGATTTAAGTCTTGTAACCTTGCAATATGTGAGCGTCAGGTTCAGCTCGGACTGAACAAAGTGTCAAAATGGGCAAATGAAAATGGTTTCAAGCTAAACCCTCTCAAAAGCTCCTGTATACTTTTCTCTAGAAAGAGAGGCCTAATACGAGATCCAGATATTATGCTGCATGGACAACACATACCAATCAACACTGAACACAAATTTTTAGGCATTATACTTGACACAAAACTAACCTTCATTCCTCATATCAAGTACCTCAAAGCTAAGTGCCTGAAAACAATGAACATCCTGAAAATATTGTCACACACAACATGGGGTAGCGACAGAAAATGCCTCATGAACCTCTACAGGAGCCTTGTACGATCGTGGTTAGACTACGGCGCAGTAGTGTATAACTCTGCTACCCCAAGTGCTCTGAGGATGCTCGACCCTGTGCATCATCTTGGTATCCGCCTCGCCACCGGTGCCTTCAGGACAAGCCCTATTCAAAGCCTCTATGTTGAATCGAACGAATGGTCCCTTGATCTACAACGATCATATTCTACTTTTAATTACTTTCTGAAAGTACACACTGATAAAGACCATCCTTGTTATCCTACCATCAACGATATGACCTCTGCAACACTTTTTCATAACAAGCCTGCAGCAAGAGAGCCACTCTCACTCCGTGTGAGGAGGATGAGCGAAGATATGGACGTTCCGCTTCTTGAACATCGCCTAATGGCTCCTGCTAAGCCGTTACCGCCGTGGTTGTGGCAGATCATTGACTGCGACACGTCATTTGTTGAGGTAACGAAGCACGCTCCAGAGGCCCACATTCGTATGCATTTTCTACAGTTACAATTTAAGTACTCGTGCACAGAATACTACACAGATGCGTCTAAATCGCATGCCGGCGTGTCTTATGCAGCCGTCGGCCCATCCTATTCGGAGTCAGATGTTCTTCACCATCATACAAGCATCTTTACAGCAGAGGCGTATGCACTATGGTGCGCTGCGAAACACATCAAGCAGTTAAAACTACATAAGGCGGTCATATATACAGACTCGTTAAGCGTCGTTAAAACATTGATGTCATGTTGCAAACACAAAAATCCAGTAATTGCAGAACTTTTCTCACTCCTATGTACTATTTATGCCTCTGGCCAACATGTAACGGTATGCTGGGTGCCTGGACACAGAGGTATTGAAGGTAACGTGCTAGCAGACCGAATGGCAACTTCCTTTGATACAAAATCTTGCAACCTGTCCATAGCTGTTCCAGTTACAGACCTAAAGCCATATTTGCGGAAAAAACTGAGAACGTACTGGCAACATAAGTGGGACGCTGAAATCCATAATAAGCTCCACGTGATCAAGCCACATTTAGGGTACTGGCCATCACTGACCAACTCGAGACGAAGTGATGTCCTATTCTGTCGTCTCAGAATAGGGCACACTTATGGTACACATAGTTTTTTGTTGACTGGCGGTGAACCTCCAATGTGTAGTAGATGTGGGAACACCCTCAGTGTTCAGCATGTCTTCCTAGAATGTCGCGAAGCACAAGCCGAGAGGGAAAAACACTTCCCTTTAGCATATAGACAGTGTATACCACTTCACCTGACACTGTTTCTAGGCAGAGAACCGCTTTTCGACATGAAATCTGTTTTAGCATTCTTAAGTGACGTCCATACGCTCAGCGTATTCTGCCCAAGAAATTCGTAGCACGGCCTCCTGCGAGAGGCCGCTGTTGCGATGTCAACCCTTGTTTATAGCACATGCCTCCGGTCCCTTGTACTCAAGGTACTTGGTGAGGCTGTTGTGCTACTCGTTGTCAAGCATCACCTTTTCATTTTTAAATACATGTTATCACAACCTTGTTGCACATTTCATACTCATAGCATACGCCACTTCAGTCACTATCATTATTTTACTACCTATATGTTTTACGCCATTTACAGCGACAGTTTTTAGGCCCCTTTACAGCCATGTCACATCTACCATTAGAAACTCAATGCGTGCGTCATAGCAGCTCATCGATTACATAATTACCACTTGTCATGGCGCTCTTTGGCCATACCTGGCCCTTGCGCCATAAAACACCACACATCATCATCATCATCATCATCAGTGTGAGTGCGCTGTGCAGATACACAGAATGATGCACTGGTATCGCTTGCTGAATTTCTCGATATATGTACAATACAGTCTTCCACCGTCCCGATACGTAGCTAAGCGATCAACGAAATTGAGAATCGGATACAAAAAAGCACAACGAGCGCCCTGCAACGATGCTGCATTCCCATTAAACATTGTATGACATTGTCTTGTCACAGTAAACGTGCGATACTGTAGGTCGCCTAAGAAGCACTTTATGTTGTGTATATTTAGGTACGACGTCTATGCACTGGCAGTGTGAGTGCGCTGTGCAGATAAACAGAATGATGCACTGGTATCGCTTGCTGAAGTTCTCGATATATGTACAATACAGTCTTCCACCGTCCCGATACGTAGCTAAGCGATCAACGAAATTGAGAATCGGATACAAAAAAGAACAGCGAGCGCCCTGCAACGATGCCGCATTCCTATTAAACATTATATGACATTGTCTTGTCACAGTAAACGTGCGATACTGTAGGTCGCCTAAGATGCACTTTATCTTGTGTTTATTTACGTACGACGTCTATGCCAGTGTGAGTGCTATGTGTAGATAGACAGAATGATGCAATGGTATCGCTTGCTGGATGTGTCGATATATGTACAATAGAGTCTTCCACCGTCCCGATACGTAGGTAAGCGATCACCGAAATTGAGAATCGTATACAAAAAAGCACAGCGAGCGCCCTGCAACGATGCTGCATTCCTATTATACATTATATGACATTGTCTTGTCACAGTAAACGTGCGATACTGTAGGTCGCCTAAGAGGCACTTTATGTTGTGTATATTTACGTACGACGTCTATGCCAGTGTGAGTGCGCTGTGCAGATACAGAGAATGATGCACTGGTATCGCTTGCTGAATTTCTCGATATATGTACAATACAGTCTTCCACCGTCCCGATACGTAGCTAAGCGATCAACGAAATTGAGAATCGGATACAAAAAAGCACAGCGAGCGCCCTGCAACGATGCTGCATTCCCATTAAACATTATATCACATTGTCTTGTCACAGTAAACGTGCGATACTGTAGGTCGCCTAAGAGGCACTTTATGTTGTGTATATTTACGTACGACGTCTATGCCAGTGTGAGTGCGCTGCGCAGATACACAGAATGATGCACTGGTATCGCTTGCTGAATTTCTCGATATATGTACAATACAGTCTTCCACCGTCCCGATACGTAGCTAAGCGATCAACGAAATTGAGAATCGGATACAAAAAAGCACAGCGAGTGCCCTGCAACGATGCTGCATTCCTATTATACATTATATGACATTGTCTTGTCACAGTAAACGTGCGATACTGTAGGTCGCCTAAGAGGCACTTTATGTTGTGTATATTTACGTACGACGTCTATGCTAGTGTGAGTGCGCTGCGCAGATACACAGAATGATGCACTGGTATCGCTTGCTGAATTTCTCGATATATGTACAATACAGTCTTCCACCGTCCCGATACGTAGCTAAGCGATCAACGAAATTGAGAATCGGATACAAAAAAGCACAGCGAGCGCCCTGCAACGATGCTGCATTCCTATTATACATTATATGACATTGTCTTGTCACAGTAAACGTGCGATACTGTAGGTCGCCTAAGAGGCATCTATGTTGTGTATATTTACGTACGACGTCTATGCCAGTGTGAGTGCGCTGTGCAGATACACAGAATGATGCACTGGTATCGCTGATGATATGTGGCGTTTGATGGCGCAAGGGCCAAGTGTGGCCAAAGAGCGCCAAGGCAGTAATGATGAGTGCTCAATGGACTAATGGTTCATGTGACGTGGCTGTATAGAGGCCTAAAACTCAGAGCTAGAAATTGCTTAAAATATATAGGAATTAAAAATATGATAGTGACTGAAGTGGGGTATGCTATGAGTATGAGATGTGTAACAAGGTTGTGAGAGCATGACATGTATTCAAAAAGTGAAATAGCACTACAGCCTCACCGGGTCCCTTGAGTACAAGGGCCCAGAGGCATGTGCTATAAACAAGGGTTCACATCGCAACAGCGGCCTCTCGCAGGAGGCCGTGCTACGAATTTCTTGGACAGAATACGTTGAGGGTATTGACATCATTCAAGAAGGCTAAAACGGATTTCATTTCGAATAGCGGTTCTCTGCCTAGAAACAGTGCCAGGTGAAGCGGTATACACTGCCTATATGCCAAAGGGAAGTGTCTTTTCCTCTCGGTTTGTGTTTCACGACATTCCAGGAGGACATGCTGAACACTGAGGGTGTCCCCACATCTACTACACATTGGAGGTTCACCGCCAGTCAGCAAAAAACTATGTCTACCATAAGTGTGCCCTATTCTGAGACGACAGAATAGGAGATCACTTCGTCTTGAGTTGGTCAGGGATGGCCAGTACCCTAAATGTGGCTTAACCACGTGAAGCTTATTAAGCATTTCAGCGTCCCACTCACTTTGCCAGTAGGTTCTGAGTTTGTTCCGCAAATATGGCTTCAGGTCTATAACTGGAACAGCTATGGACGTGTTGCAAGATTTTGTATCTAAGGAAGTTGCCATTCGGTCTGCTAGCACATTACCTTCAATACCTCTGTGTCCTGGCACCCAGCATACCGTTACATGTTGGCCAGATGCATAAATAGTACATAGGAGAGAGAAAAGATCTGCAATTACTGGATTTCTATGTTTGCAGCATGACATCAATGTTTTAACAACGCTTAGGGAGTCTGTGTATATGACCGAATTATGTAGTTTTAACTGCTTGATGTGTTTCGCAGCGCACCATAGTGCATACGCCTCTGCTGTAAAGATGCTTGTATGATGGTGAAGAACATCTGACTCCGAATAGGATGGGCCGACGGCTGCATAAGACACGCCGGCATGCGATTTAGATGCATCTGTGTAATATTCTGGGCACGAGTACTTAAATTGTAACTCTAGAAAATGCATATGAATGTGGGCCTCTGGAGCGTGCTTCGTTACCTCCACAAATGACGTGTCGCAGTCAATGATGTGCCACAACCATGGTGGTAACGGCTTAGCAGGGGCCATTAGGCGATTTTCAAGAAGCGGAACGTCCATATCTTCGCTCATCCTCCTCACACGGAGCGAGAATGGCTCTCTCGCTGCAGGCTTGTTATGAAAAAGTGTTGCAGAGGTGATATCGTTGATGATGGAATAACAAGGATGGTCTTTATCAGTATGTACTTTCAGAAAGTAAATAAAAGTCGAATATGACCGTTGTAGATCGAGGGACCATTCGTTCGATTCGACATAGAGGCTTTGAACAGGGCTTGTCCTGAAGGCACCGGTGGCAAGGCGGATACCAAGATGATGCACAGGGTCCAGCATCTTGAGTGCACTGGGGGCAGCAGAGTGATATACTACAGCGCCATAGTCTAAACGCGATCGTACAAGGCTCCTGTAGAGATTCATGACGCATTTCCTGTCGCTACCCCATGTTGTGTGTGACAGTATTTTCAGGATGTTCATTGTTTTCAGGCACTTAGTTTTGATATACTTGATGTGAGGAATGAATGTCAGTTTTGAGTCGAGTATAACGCCTAAGAATTTATGTTCAGTGTTGATTGGTATGCGTTGTCCATGGAGCATAATATCAGGATCTTGTATTAAGCCTCTCTTTATAGAGAAAAGTACACAGGAGCTTTTGAGGGGGTTTAGCTTAAAACCATTTTCATTTGCCCATTTTGAAACTTTGTTCAGTCCGAGCTGAACCTGACGCTCGCATATTGCAAGGTTACAAGACTTAAATCCTATCTGCACATCATCGACATATACTGAGTAAAACATAGAGGATGGTATGGCTTTGTGAAGGGAATTCATTTTCACAATGAAGAGGGTGCAACTAAGCACGCCCCCTTGTGGCACACCAGTCTCTTGAGTGAAACTTCTGGACAGGGCATTGCCCACTCTAACGCGGAATGTGCGGTTAGTCAAGTAACTTTCTATCATGTTTAACATGTTGCCGCGTACACCCATTGCAGATAGGTCTCGAAGGATTCCGAATCGCCATGTTGTGTCATAGGCTTTCTCCAAGTCAAGAAATACAGATAAAAAGAATTGTTTGTGTATATAAGCGTCTCTAATGTTTCCCTCAATGCGAACGAGGTGGTCTATTGTTGACCTACCTTCCCTAAAACCACATTGGAAGGGGTCAAGTAGACGGTTGCTTTCCAGATAATAGATTAGACGCCGGTTCACCATTTTTTCATATACCTTGCACATACAGCTTGTTAGTGCTATTGGCCTATAGCTGCTGGCTAATGCGGGGTCCTTGCCTTGTTTATAAATTGGGATGATAATGGCTTCTTTCCATGAGGATGGAATATGTCCAGATGACCACATGATATTGTAAAGACACAGAAGCGTGTTTAATGTTTCCGAGTGCAGGTTCTTGATCATTTCGTATATTATACGGTCACCACCTGGTGCTGAGTTGCTGCAAGAACTGAGAGAAGCCTTGAGTTCTGCAAGACTGAACGGACGGTTGTAAGGCACTTCTGTTGCGCACTTTCGTTTGAGGCGCTCCCGCTCTGCATGTTCCTTGAACTTTAAGAAAGTAGGCTCATAGTGGGATGTACTAGAAATGCTTTCAAAATGCTCGCCCAGAAAATCGGCCTGATCTTTCATACTGTCACCTTGAGTGTTTACTAAGGGAAGTGGTTGTGTTTCCCGGCCTTTTAATTTGTTCACTCTGTTCCACACCTTACTCTCATCCTTGTAAGAATTGATGCTACTTATGCACCTTTCCCAACTGGCCCGCTTAGCACGTCGACGTATTCTCCTGCCCTGTGATTTTGCCTGCTTGAAATTAGTGAGATTCTCCGCAGTTGGAGAGTCGCGGAGCAGGCCCCAAGCTTTATTTTGTTTTTTCCTTGCCTCTTTACATTCTTTGTTCCACCAAGGCATACGACGCTTACTAGCAAGTCCGTTAGTTTGTTTTATGCATTTTTCAGCAGCGTCAATTATAAAACCTGTAAAATATGCCACAGCATCGTCTATATTAAAAGAAACTAAAGCATCCCACTGTAAGTACGTAATCTTTTTAAACAGTTCCCAGTTCGACGAGTCGGTTTTCCATCGAGGAACCTGTGGAGGGCAGCCAGCTTGCTTTGTTAGATTTAAAACAATAGGGAAGTGGTCACTTCCGTAAGGGTTTTTTATGACCTTCCAGTCAAGGTATGGCATTAGTGTCGGAGAGGATATGGTTAGGTCTATTGATGAGTATGACTTATGTGTGGCGCTATAAAAAGTGGGTTCTTTTTTATTCAGCAGAACCGCACCAGAACATAGAAGGAAGTCTTCTACAGTACGCCCTCTTGCATCGCAGCGCGAGTCGCCCCACAGCATATTATGGGCGTTCAGGTCACCTGTTATTATGAATGGCTCAGGGAGCTGATTGACAAGCGTATGAAGTTCCGTAAGCGCCAAACGATGTTCGGGTGGTACGTACAGTGAACAGACTGTCACCAACCTGTCAAACAGTATTGCCCTAACAGCTACTGCCTCTAGATTTGTTTGAAGGTGGAGGTGTCGGCAAGCAACTGACCTCTGAGCTATGATGGCCACGCCGCCAGACGCGGTCTGGCCATCATCGCGATCTTTGCGAAATACTGTATAGTGTGTTAGGAAATTTGTATTTGATGTTTTTAAGTGTGTTTCCTGAACACAGAACAGCCTAGGATTAAATTCTTGTATGATTTCCATGATGTCGTCTAAGTTGTTTAGAATGCCACGGGCATTCCAATGAACAATTTGTACCGCCATCTTATTGAAGAGAGGAGTGTTCTGTGTTCAGGTCTGTAGTGTCTTAGGTAACAGGACCGTCGTCCGGCCCTGTTATGGGTTTTTTGTTTGTTTTGGCGCGCTCGAGAGAGCCACGCCGGTTCTTCGGCACCAAAGGTACCGGTGTTGTTTCCATCACCTCCTGGGAGGCACTGGATGCCCGCACGTGCGGGCTGCTTGTTCGTTTTTCGGACCTCGCCTGATAAGGCTTGGTCTTGAGACCCGACGTACCTGGGGTAGCGGGTCTCTGTGGTTGAGTGGGTGGAGCAGATTGGACTGCTGCCACCACCGGGGCGGGGGGCGCCACAGCCGACCGCTCGCTGTGCGCGGGCCGGACAAGTGGCGGAGGCCGGTGCGACGCTGCCCCCTGACGCGTCGCATCGGCATACGTTGTGCTGTGGAATGGTGAGCACCTTTTACGCGCTTCTTTGAAAGAGATGTTCTCGCGCACTTTGAGAGTGATAATTTCTTTTTCTTTTTTCCAGTTAGGACAGGACCTGGAGTAAGCTGGATGTTCACCATCACAGTTTACACAGTGAGGTGTCGCTTCGCAGTTATCTGAGGCGTGACCTTGGACTCCACATTTCGCGCATGTAAGTCTACCACGGCAGCTCTGCGAGCCGTGGCCAAATCTTTGACATTGGAAACATCGTCTTGGATTAGGTATGTATGGTCTGACAGCTATCTTAGTGTATCCGGTTTCTATTGTTTGTGGCAGATCGCAAGTGGCAAAGGTCAGGATCAGGTGTTTTGTAGGAATTTCTTTATTGTCTCGTCGGATAATGATACGCTGTACGTTGGTTACATTTTGCTCTTTCCAGCCCTCCAATAGTTCGGTTTCGGACAAGTCAATGAGATCTGCATCAGAAACTACTCCGCGTGCTGTATTCATAGAACGGTGAGGTGAAACGGTAACAGGAATGTCTCCAAATGCCACAAGCTTGTTGAGTTTATTGTGCTGCTCTTTATCACGGATCTCAAGCAGGAGGTCCCCGCTCGCCATTTTGGTGACTTTGTAACCTGGGCCAAGGGCGTCAGTCAAGCCTTTTGCGACTAGAAAAGGGGATACGGTTCTTGCTGGTTTTTCGGTCTTCTCACTGTGAACTACTTGGTAACGGGGGAAAATTTCTCTTGGTCTGAATAAGCTTAATAGTTCTTCGGTGCGTCCCCTCTTGTGAGGGTGACGATCAAGTAAACGGGGAAATGCAGGCGTTCCCATACTGGTTTGGTTTATTTCGGCGGCAATGGCGGCCACCCACCACGGAGCCCAACTAGGGGACGCTGCAGCACTTAACGCGTAAGGCTGCAGGCGCCAACCGTACATTGCCACTATAACCCAATATATTATACCCAAGGGAGGGCACATACACAAGGTTAACCCAAGCCGCCTGTGAAAATTAGGAAGTGACGGAAGAGAAGAGATGATAGGAGAGTAAAAGAAAGGAGATAGGAAAGCAAAAGGTTGGAGAGGGGGACAGGAAAAGGCGACCACCGGTTTCCCCCGGGTGGGTCAGTCCGGGGGTGCCGTCTACGTGAAGCAGAGGCCAAAGAGGTGTGTTGCCTCCGCCGAGGGGCCGTAAATGTCCAAACACCCGGCATCGGCTCAACCCCCAGGATCCCCTTTTCCCCGGACACGGCTAGGCCGCGCACGGCTACACGCGGGAGGGTCCAACCCTCATGTGCTCGGGTACGTGGTGTCGCAACGCACCAAACGCCTGCTTACGCAGACGCCCCTGCGGGTGCACTGGTATCGCTTGCTGAATTTCTCGATATATGTACAATACAGTCTTCCACCGTCCCGATACGTAGCTAAGCGATCAACGAAATTGAGAATCGGATACAAAAAAGCACAACGAGCGCCCTGCAACGATGCTGCATTCCCATTAAACGTTATATGACATTGTCTTGTCACAGTAAACGTGCGGTACTGTAGGTCGCCTAAGAGGCACTTTATGTTGTGTATATTTAGGTACGACGTCTATGCACTGGCAGTGTGAGTGCGCTGTGCAGATACACAGAATGATGCACTGGTATCGCTTGCTGAAGTTCTCGATATATGTACAATACAGTCTTCCACCGTCCCGATACGTAGCTAAGCGATCAACGAAATTGAGAATCGGATACAAAAAAGAACAGCGAGCGCCCTGCAACGATGCCGCATTCCTATTATACATTATATGACATTGTCTTGTCACAGTAAACGTGCGATACTGTAGGTCGCCTAAGATGCACTTTATGTTGTGTTTATTTACGTACGACGTCTATGCCAGTGTGAGTGCGCTGTGTAGATAGACAGAATGATGCAATGGTATCGCTTGCTGGATTTCTCGATATATGTACAATAGAGTCTTCCACCGTCCCGATACATAGCTAAGCTATCAAAAATTGAGAATGGTATACAAAAAAGCACAGCGAGCGCCCTGCAACGATGCTGCATTCCTATTATACATTATATGACATTGTCTTGTCACAGTAAACGTGCGATACTGTAGGTCGCCTAAGAGGCACTTTATGTTGTGTATATTTACGTACGACGTCTATGCCAGTGTGAGTGCGCTGCGCAGATACACAGAATGATGCACTGGTATCGCTTGCTGGATGTGTCGATATATGTACAATAGAGTCTTCCACCGTCCCGATACGTAGCTAAGCGATCAGCGAAATTGAGAATCGGATACAAAAAAGCACAGCGAGCGCCCTGCAACGATGCTGCATTCCTATTATACATTATATGACATTGTCTTGTCACAGTAAACGTGCGATACTGTGGGTCACCTAAGAGGCACTTTATGTTGTTTATATTTACGTACGACGTCTATGGCCGTGTGAGTGCGCTGTGCAGATACACAGAATGATGCACTGGTATCGCTTGCTGAATTTCTCGATATATGTACAATACAGTCTTCCACCGTCCCGATACGTAGCTAAGCGATCAACGAAATTGAGAATCGGATACAAAAAAGCACAGCGAGCGCCCTGCAACGATGCTGCATTCCCATTAAACATTATATGACATTGTCTTGTCACAGTAAACGTGCGATACTGTAGGTCGCCTAAGAGGCACTTTATGTTGTGTATATTTACGTACGACGTCTATGCCAGTGTGAGTGCGCTGTGCAGATAGACAGAATGATGCAATGGTATCGCTTGCTGGATGTCTCGATATATGTACAATACAGTCTTCCACGGTCCCGATACGTAGCTAAGCGATCAACGAAATTGAGAATCGGATACAAAAAAGCACAGCGAGCGCCCTGCAACGATGCTGCTTTCCCATTAAGCATTATATGACATTGTCTTGTCACAGTAAACGTGCGATACTGTAGGTCGCCTAAGAGGCACTTTATGTTGTGTATATTTACGTACGACGTCTATGCCAGTGTGTGTGCGCTGTGCAGATACACAGAATGATGCACTGGTATCGCTTGCTGAATCTCTCGATATATGTACAATACAGTCTTCACCGTCCCGATACGTAGCTAAGCGATCAACGAAATTGAGAATCGGATACAAAAAAGCACAGCGAGCGCCCTGCAACGATGCTGCTTTCCCATTAAGCATTATATGACATTGTCTTGTCACAGTAAACGTGCGATACTGTAGGTCGCCTAAGAGGCACTTTATGTTGTGTATATTTACGTACGACGTCTATGCCAGTGTGAGTGCGCTGTGCAGATAGACAGAATGATGCAATGGTATCGCTTGCTGGATGTCTCGATATATGTACAATACAGTCTTCCACCGTCCCGATACGTAGCTAAGCGATGAACGAAATTGAGAATCGGATACAAAAAAGCACAGCGAGTGCCCTGCGACGATGCTGCATTCCTATTATACATTATATGACATTGTCTTGTCACAGTAAACGTGCGATACTGTAGGTCGCCTAAGAGGCACTTTATGTTGTGTATATTTACGTACGACGTCTATGCCAGTGTGAGTGCGCTGCGCAGATAAGAATGATGCACTGGTATCGCTTGCTGAATTTCTCGATATATGTACAATACAGTCTTCCACCGTCCCGATACGTAGCTAAGCGATCAGCGAAATTGAGAATCGGATACAAAAAAGCACAGCGAGCGCCCTGCAACGATGCTGCATTCCTATTATACATTATATGACATTGTCTTGTCACAGTAAACGTGCGATACTGTGGGTCACCTAAGAGGCACTTTATGTTGTTTATATTTACGTACGACGTCTATGCCAGTGTGATTGCGCTGTGCAGATACACAGAATGATGCACTGGTATCGCTTGCTGGATTTCTCGATATATGTACAATAGAGTCTTCCACCGTCCCGATACGTAGCTAAGCGATCAAAGAGAGAATCGGATACAAAAAAGCACAGCGAGCGCCCTGCAACGATGCTGCATTCTTATTAACATTATATGACATTGTCTTGTCCTAGTAAACGTGCCATACTGTGGGTCACCTAAGAGGCACTTTATGTTGTGTATATTTACGTACGACGTCTATGCAAGTGTGAGTGCGCTGTGCAGATACACAGAATGATGCACTGGTATCGCTTGCTGGATTTCTCGATATATGTACAATAGAGTCTTCCACCGTCCCGATACATAGCTAAGATATAAAAAAATTGAGAATGGCATACAAAAAAGCTCAGCGAGCGCCATGCAATGATGCTGCATTCCTGTTAACATTATATGACATTGTCTTGTCACAGTAAACGTGCGATACTGTAGGTCGCCTAAGAGGCACTTTATGTTGTGTATATTTAAGTACGACGTCTATGCCAGTGTGATTGCGCTGTGCAGATACACAGAATGATGCACTGGTATCACTTGCTGGATTTCTCGATATATGTACAATAGAGTCTTCCACCGTCCCGATACATAGCTAAGCTATCAAAAAATTGAGAATGGCATACAAAAAAGCACAGCGAGCGCCATGCAATGATGCTGCATTCCTCTTAACATTATATGACATTGTCTTGTCACAGTAAACCCCCGCAGGGGCGTCTGCGTCAGCAGGCGTTTGGTGAGTTGCGCCACCACGGACCCGAGCACATGAGGGTCGGACCCTCCCGCGTTTAACCGTGCGTGGCTTAGCCGTGTCCGGGGAAAAGGGGATCCTGGGGGTTGAGCCGAAGCCAGGTGTTTGGACCTTTAAGGCCCCTCGGCAGAGGCAACACACCCCTTTGGCCTCGGCTTCACGTAGACGGCACCCCCGGACTGACCCACCCGGGGGAAATCGGTGGTCGCCTTTTCCTATCCCCCTCTCCAACCTTTTGCTTTCCTGTCTCCTTTCTTCAACTATCCTATCATCTCTTCTCTTCTGTCACTTCCTAATTTTCATAGGCGGCTTGGGTTAACCTTGTGTATGTGCCCTCCCTTGGGTACAATATATTAGGTTATAGTGGCAATGTACGGTTGGCGCCTGCAGCCTTACACGTTAAGCACTGCAGCGTCCCCTAGTTGGGCTCCGTGGTGGGTGGCCGCCATTGCCGCCGAAATAAAACAAAACGTTATGGGAACACCAGGATTTCCCCGCCTACTTGATCGTCACCCTCTAAAGAGGGGACGCACCGATTAACTTAGCCTGTACTCCAACCGACCAAAAGAAATCTATCCGAAATACCATGTTGTACACAGTGAAAATGCTTCAAAACCGGCCAGATCCATTTCTCCATTCATAGTTGCGAAATCTTTGACGGAAGCTTTAGGCTCAGGTTACAAAGTCATCAAAATGGCTAGCGGAGACCTTCTTCTTGAGGTCCCTCAGAAACAACAGTACGAGAAACTCGGCAACCTTGTGACTTTCGGCAACATACCAATTTCTGTATCACCACACCGATCAATGAATAGCTCACGTGGAGTCGTATCAGAAGCAGACCTCCTAGAATTATCAGAAGCAGAACTCCTGGAAGGGTGGAAAGATCAAAATGTCACCAATGTAAAACGTATCATCATCAGACGGGACAACAAAGAAATCCCCACCAAACATCTTGTCCTCACATTTGGATCTAGCGTTCTGCCTGAAACCATCGAAACAGGATACATTAGGTTAACTGTCCGACCATATGTCCCTAACCCTAGACGGTGCTTCCAATGCCAAAGATTTGGCCATGGCTCACAGAGCTGTCGTGGCCAAATAACTTGTGCAAGGTGTGGAGTACAGGGCCACTCCTCCGACAACTGTACTGGCACTCCTCACTGTGTGAACTGCAGTGGTGACCACGCATCCTACTCACGTTCCTGTCCAAACTGGAAAAAAGAAAAGGACATAATCACCCTAAAAGTCAAAGAAAATATTTCTTTCAAGGAAGCCCGTAAGAGGTGCTCACTTTTCCACAACACATCTTATGCTGATGCGGCGCGTCGGGGGGCAGCGTCGCAGCGGCCACTGCCACCTGCCCAGCCCGCACACAGCGAGCTGTCGCTTGTGGCCCCTGCCCCCGGGGTGGAAGGAGCTAAGCCTACCCCACCCAACCAGCAAACAAGCCCGGTTACCCTAGGGTTACCGGCACCACAACAGTCCAAGGAGGCATCCTGCGCTTCGCGTAGCGAACCGGCAGGACCGCCAGCAGCGCCCACGGTGGGTGCAGTCAAGGCTGCCTCATCCTCTCCGGCCCCTGCTGCCGCTGGCAACAGCCGGCGCAGCTCAGGCCCAAAGGCAGCCCCATCGACCTCCGGGCTGGTGGGCACAAAGGTCTCGTCCTTCGCAGCGAGACTTTCTCGCGAAATTTCTCGCTCGCAAGAGCGTGTGTCCAGCGCCTCACATGAGGCAATGGACACTACACCCATCCCGACGGCGCATCAAGCGCCTAAGGAGCGGCGAGGCTCCCTCGACCGCTTCAGAAAGGACAAATCCCGCGTTACAGGGCCTGGAAAAGGTTCTGTAATCTAAGGCAAAACTTCCTTTTTTGTACACACAGCACCAATTTTACTTTCAGTATGGATATACAAATCATACAGTGGAACGTCCGAGGCATTCTTAGGAACCTCGATGATTTGCAAGAACTTCTCCACGAACACAATCCAAAAGTGCTGTGTGTACAGGAAACTCACTTAAAATCGGAACATGCTAACTTTCTTCGACAGTATGTTACGTTTCGTAAAGACCGCGATGATGCTCTTGCATCTTCAGGCGGTGTTGCCATTATAATTCAGAAAACCATAGCGTGTCAACGTTTACCGCTGCAAACGCCCCTCGAAGCAGTGGCAGTTCGACTTGTTCTCTTAAACAGACTCGTCACCATTTGCTCGCTTTACATACCCCCACATTACCACTTACACAAACATGAATTCCAGTCCCTAATAGACGAATTGCCAGAACCTTATCTTGTTCTTGGGGATCTCAATGCACACAGCGGACTGTGGGGCGACTCTCGCCTCGATGCTCGAGGCCGTCTAATTGAAGGCTTTCTTTTCTCATCCGGTGCATGTCTGCTAAACAAAAAAGAACCTACATATTATTGTCTTGCAAACAAAACTTTTTCTTCTATAGATCTCAGCATAGCTTCTCCATCCATATTACCCGAACTTGAATGGGAAGTTATAAAAAACCCTTACGGGAGCGACCATTTCCCAATACTGCTGAGAGCAACAAGACAACACGAATCTCCACCACATGCTCCCCGGTGGAAGGTCGATGCAGCGGACTGGGAGAAATACCAAACACTTACCAGTACGATCTCGTGGGCTGACATGTCTTCGCTCGAAATTGATGGTGCCGTCGAGTATTTTTCTAACTTGATAATTGATGCAGCTTCTAAATGTATCCCCCAAACAAGTGGACTTTCTAGCAAACGCCGTGTTCCATGGTGGAATGAACAATGCCGCAACGCGCGTAGGCAGCAGAACAAAGCATGGAGGCAGCTTCGCGATTCTCCTACTGCTGAAAACCTTTTCAATTTTAAGAAAATCAAGTCCCAAGGTAGGAGAACGCGCAGACAAGCCAGGAGATACAGCTGGCAAACATTCTTATCAAGCATCAATTCATACACTGATGAGGCCAAGGTTTGGAACCGGGTCAATAGAGTAAGAGGACGACAAACACATCCGCCTCCCCTGGTAGACGCGCAGGGAGACAGCCTGGAAGACCAAGCGAACCATCTGGGTGCACATTTTGAACAAGTGTCCAGTTCATCGCACTATTCTACAGCATTTACAACATACAAATCAGCAATAGAAAAACAAAAACTAGACCGAAAGAGCACCGGGAACGAGCCATACAACTTACCTTTCTCTCTAGCAGAACTGGATGCATCACTCACCTGCTGCAACCAATCTGCCCCAGGCTCTGACCGCATACTATATGAAATGTTGAAGAACCTCTCCTCTGAAACAAAGAAAACCCTTCTCTGCCTGTACAACTCTATATGGACCTCCGGCGAGATCCCCTCTGCCTGGAAAGAGGCCATAGTAAACCCTATCCTGAAGCAGGGCAAGGATCCATCGTCCGTATCTAGCTATCGGCCCATAGCTCTAACAAGCTGCATCTGCAAAGTCTTTGAGAAGATGATAAACCGCCGTCTGATACATTTCCTAGAATCAAACAAGCTGCTTGACCCATACCAATGTGGATTCCGCGACGGCCGATCCACCACTGACCATCTGATACGCCTAGAGGCTCAGATTCGCGAGGCTTTTGTCCACAAGCAATTCTTCCTGTCTGTTTTCCTTGATATGGAAAAAGCATATGACACCACGTGGCGATTCGGAATACTAAGAGACCTCGCACACTTTGGAATACGTGGCATTATGCTGAATATCATTGAAAGTTATCTGTCCAACCGCAGATTCCGTGTTCGTGTGGGTAATGCCCTATCAAGACCATATGTGCAGGAAACTGGTGTACCACAGGGTGGTGTGCTCAGTTGCACCCTTTTTATCATAAAAATGAACTCTCTGCGTCTGTACATCCCACGCAACATATTTTATTCAGTATATGTCGACGATGTACAGATAGGCTTCACATCATGTAACCTTGCAATCTGTGAGTGGCAGGTTCAGCTTGGACTGAACAAATTGTCTAAGTGGGCAGACGAGAATGGTTTTCGGCTTAACCCACAAAATTCCACATGCGTCCTCTTCTCCAGAAAGAGAGGTCTGCACCCTGATCCCAACATCGAGATACAGGGTGAGGGTCTACCTGTAAAAACTGAACACAAATTCCTAGGCCTAATTCTGGACGCGAAGTTAACGTTTATCCCACATCTCAAGTATTTAAGAAACAAGTGCCTGAAGACAATGAGCCTCTTGAAAGTGTTGTCTCGCACTACGTGGGGTAGTGACACAAGATGTCTATTGAATCTATATAAGAGCCTCATTCGTTCACGTATAGACTACGGTTCCATTATATATCACTCCGCGACGCCGAGCGCCTTGAAGATGTTAGACCCTGTCCACCATCTGGGTATCCGCCTCTCTACGGGTGCGTTCAGAACAAGCCCCGTAAAAGCCTTTATGCCGAATCAAATGAATGGTCGCTACATCTACAGAGAACTTACTTATCCTTTGTATATTTCCTAAAAGTAAACTCAAACAATACACACCCTGCCTACACAACTATAAACGATCTGTCCAGTGCCCAAACCTTTCTGAACCGCCCTTCCGTGAGAAAGCCCTACGCACTGCGAGTAAGAAGTCTTGCCGAAGAAATGGATGTGTCACTCCACGAGCACGGTGTCATGCCCCCTCCTCTACAGCTGCCACCATGGCAGTGGCAGCTGATTCAGTGTGATCTGTCCTTCATTGAGGTTACAAAGCATGCGCCGGTCCTACATATCCGTATGCATTTCCTCGAATTGCAGCACAAATACTCCTGCCCGGAATATTTTACTGACGCTTCAAAGTCACACGCTGGCGTGTCTTACGCGGCGGTCGGTCCATCATTTTCTGCTGCGGGAGTTCTACACCCAAACACAAGCATCTTTACAGCGGAGGCCTACGCCATCCTGGCGGCGGTTAAACACATCAAACAGCTAGACATACGCAAGGCAGTCATTTACACTGACTCTTTGAGCGTGTTGAAATGTTTAAACACTCCAAGTAGGCACAGAAACCCCGTAATCATAACTCTTTATTCCACCATTTGCACCGCGTATGTATCCAAGCAGCAAATTGTGCTCTGCTGGGTGCCAGGGCACCGCGAGATCGAAGGGAATGAGTTGGCCGACAAGCTAGCCACATCAGTTCATACAGACGCTGCCACTTCACCCATAGCCGTCCCTGTAATGGACCTAAAGCCCTTTATCAAGAAAAAGGTCAGGACCTACTGGCAACGTCTGTGGGACAGAGAAACGGGCAACAAATTACACACTATCAAGCCTCATCTCGCTCATTGGCCACCAGAATCGAAGACACGCCGCACACAGGTTACACTTTGCAGACTCAGGATAGGACACACATACAGTACACATGCTTACTTATTGTCCGGTGGCGATCCGCCTGTCTGTGATGAATGTGGCGAGCCACTCAGTGTACTTCATGTCCTCTTACAGTGCCCTGAACTGGAGCCTCGGAGGAAAAAACATTTTCCATTACCATCACGGCAATATCTCCCATTACATCCTTCTATGTTTTTGGGCAATGAACCTCTTTTTAAATATGAATCACTTCTCGCGTTTTTAAAAGACATACATAATTTCCGTGTTATCTATCCAGGTGACGTGTAGCACGGCCTCTCTGCAGAGGCCACTGCTGCGGTAATTTATTAAAGAAAGCACGTGCCTCGTGGTCTTTGTTCACAAAGGCCTTCGGTAGGCGTTGTGCTGCTTTTATATCCTTAATTTTAGCACCATGACCACTTCTCATACATTCACGACCCACAGATCACTCCACACGTCACTGCCATAATTCTATTCGATATATGTTTTACGCTTATATACCGCGATTTGCTCTTAGGCCCCTTTACAGCCACATAGCATCCTACCATCGGAACCCACTGATCATGGCAAACATACCATTCATTGTCTTGGCGCTCTTTGGCCACATTTGGCCCTTGCGCCAAAAAACACCAAATATCATCATCATCATTTATTTACGTACGACGTCTATGCCAGTGTGAGTGCGCTGTGTAGATAGACAGAATGATGCAATGGTATCGCTTGCTGGATGTGTCGATATATGTACAATAGAGTCTTCCACCGTCCCGATACGTAGCTAAGCGATCACCGAAATTGAGAATCGGATACAAAAAAGCACAGCGAGCGCCCTGCAACGATGCTGCATTCCTATTATACATTATATGACATTGTCTTGTCACAGTAAACGTGCGATACTGTAGGTCGCCTAAGAGGCACTTTATGTTGTGTATATTTACGTACGACGTCTATGCCAGTGTGAGTGCGCTGTGCAGATACAGAGAATGATGCACTGGTATCCCTTGCTGAATTTCTCGATATATGTACAATACAGTCTTCCACCGTCCCGATACGTAGCTAAGCGATCAACGAAATTGAGAATCGGATACAAAAAAGCACAGCGAGCGCCCTGCAACGATGCTGCATTCCCATTAAACATTATATCACATTGTCTTGTCACAGTAAACGTGCGATACTGTAGGTCGCCTAAGAGGCACTTTATGTTGTGTATATTTACGTACGACGTCTATGCCCGTGTGAGTGCGCTGCGCAGATACACAGAATGATGCACTGGTATCGCTTGCTGAATTTCTCGATATATGTACAATACAGTCTTCCACCGTCCCGATACGTAGCTAAGCGATCAACGAAATTGAGAATCGGATACAAAAAAGCACAGCGAGTGCCCTGCAACGATGCTGCATTCCTATTATACATTATATGACATTGTCTTGTCACAGTAAACGTGCGATACTGTAGGTCGCCTAAGAGGCACTTTATGTTGTGTATATTTACGTACGACGTCTATGCTAGTGTGAGTGCGCTGCGCAGATACACAGAATGATGCACTGGTATCGCTTGCTGAATTTCTCGATATATGTACAATACAGTCTTCCACCGTCCCGATACGTAGCTAAGCGATCAACGAAATTGAGAATCGGATACAAAAAAGCACAGCGAGCGCCCTGCAACGATGCTGCATTCCTATTATACATTATATGACATTGTCTTGTCACAGTAAACGTGCGATACTGTAGGTCGCCTAAGAGGCACTTTATGTTGTGTATATTTACGTACGACGTCTATGCCTGCAGTGTGAGTGCGCTGTGCAGATACACAGAATGATGCACTGGTATCGCTTGCTGAATTTCTCGATATATGTACAATACAGTCTTCCACCGTCCCGATACGTAGCTAAGCGATCAACGAAATTGAGAATCGGATACAAAAAAGCACAGCGAGCGCCCTGCAACGATGCTGCATTCCTATTAACATTATATCACATTGTCTTGTCACAGTAAACGTGCGATACTGTAGGTCGCCTAAGAGGCACTTTATGTTGTGTATATTTACGTACGACGTCTATGCCAGTGTGAGTGCGCTGCGCAGATACACAGAATGATGCACTGGTATCGCTTGCTGAATTTCTCGATATATGTACAATACAGTCTTCCACCGTCCCGATACGTAGCTAAGCGATCAACGAAATTGAGAATCGGATACAAAAAAGCACAGCGAGCGCCCTGCAACGATGCTGCATTCCTATTATACATTATATGACATTGTCTTGTCACAGTAAACGTGCGATACTGTAGGTCGCCTAAGAGGCACTTTATGTTGTGTATATTTACGTACGACGTCTATGCCTAGTGTGAGTGCGCTGCGCAGATACACAGAATGATGCACTGGTATCGCTTGCTGATTTCTCGATATATGTACAATACAGTCTTCCACCGTCCCGATACGTAGCTAAGCGATCAGCGAAATTGAGAATCGGATACAAAAAAGCACAGCGAGCGCCCTGCAACGATGCTGCATTCCTATTATACATTATATGACATTGTCTTGTCACAGTAAACGTGCGATACTGTAGGTCGCCTAAGAGGCACTTTATGTTGTGTATATTTACGTACGACGTCTATGGCCGTGTGAGTGCGCTGTGCAGATACACAGAATGATGCACTGGTATCGCTTGCTGAATTTCTCGATATATGTACAATACAGTCTTCCACCGTCCCGATACGTAGCTAAGCGATCAACGAAATTGAGAATCGGATACAAAAAAGCACAGCGAGCGCCCTGCAACGATGCTGCATTCCTATTAAACATTATATGACATTGTCTTGTCACAGTAAACGTGCGATACTGTAGGTCGCCTAAGAGGCACTTTATGTTGTGTATATTTACGTACGACGTCTATGCCAGTGTGAGTGCGCTGCGCAGATACACAGAATGATGCACTGGTATCGCTTGCTGGATGTGTCGATATATGTACAATAGAGTCTTCCACCGTCCCGATACGTAGCTAAGCGATCAGCGAAATTGAGAATCGGATACAAAAAAGCACAGCGAGCGCCCTGCAACGATGCTGCATTCCTATTATACATTATATGACATTGTCTTGTCACAGTAAACGTGCGATACTGTAGGTCGCCTAAGAGGCACTTTATGTTGTGTATATTTACGTACGACGTCTATGCCAGTGTGAGTGCGCTGTGCAGATACACAGAATGATGCACTGGTATCGCTTGCTGAATTTCTCGATATATGTACAATACAGTCTTCCACCGTCCCGATACGTAGCTAAGCGATCAACGAAATTGAGAATCGGATACAAAAAAGCACAGCGAGCGCCCTGCAACGATGCTGCATTCCCATTAAACATTATATGACATTGTCTTGTCACAGTAAACGTGCGATACTGTAGGTCGCCTAAGAGGCACTTTATGTTGTGTATATTTACGTACGACGTCTATGCCAGTGTGAGTGCGCTGTGCAGATACACAGAATGATGCACTGGTATCGCTTGCTGAAGTTCTCGATATATGTACAATACAGTCTTCCACCGTCCCGATACGTAGCTAAGCGATCAACGAAATTGAGAATCGGATACAAAAAAGCACAGCGAGCGCCCTGCAACGATGCTGCATTCCTATTAAACATTATATGACATTGTCTTGTCACAGTAAACGTGCGATACTGTAGGTCGCCTAAGAGGCACTTTATGTTGTGTATATTTACGTACGACGTCTATGCCAGTGTGAGTGCG
This sequence comes from Dermacentor silvarum, assembly GCF_013339745.2. Taxonomy (NCBI): domain Eukaryota; kingdom Metazoa; phylum Arthropoda; class Arachnida; order Ixodida; family Ixodidae; genus Dermacentor; species Dermacentor silvarum. The sequence continues at coordinate 149,256,445 of NC_051158.1, read as the reverse complement.
CTGTGCAGATAGACAGAATGATGCACTGGTATCGCTTGCTGGATGTGTCGATATATGTACAATAGAGTCTTCCACCGTCCCGATACGTAGCTAAGCGATCAAGCGAAATTGAGAATCGGATACAAAAAAGCACAGCGAGCGCCCTGCAACGATGCTGCATTACCTATTAAACATTATATGACATTGTCTTGTCACAGTAAACGTGCGATACTGTAGGTCGCCTAAGAGGCACTTTATGTTGTGTATATTTACGTACGACGTCTATGCCAGTGTGAGTGCGCTGTGCAGATAGACAGAATGATGCAATGGTATCGCTTGCTGGATGTCTCGATATATGTACAATACAGTCTTCCACCGGTCCCGATACGTAGCTAAGCGATCAACGAAATTGAGAATCGGATACAAAAAAGCACAGCGAGCGCCCTGCAACGATGCTGCATTCCTATTAAACATTATATGACATTGTCTTGTCACAGTAAACGTGCGATACTGTAGGTCGCCTAAGAGGCACTTTATGTTGTGTATATTTACGTACGACGTCTATGCCAGTGTGAGTGCGCTGTGCAGATACACAGAATGATGCAATGGTATCGCTTGCTGGATGTTCTCGATATATGTACAATACAGTCTTCCACCGTCCCGATACGTAGCTAAGCGATCAACGAAATTGAGAATCGGATACAAAAAAGCACAGCGAGCGCCCTGCAACGATGCTGCATTCCTATTAAACATTATATGACATTGTCTTGTCACAGTAAACGTGCGATACTGTAGGTCGCCTAAGAGGCACTTTATGTTGTGTATATTTACGTACGACGTCTATGCCAGTGTGAGTGCGCTGTGCAGATAGACAGAATGGTGCAATGGTATCGCTTGCTGGATGTCTCGATATATGTACAATAGAGTCTTCCACCGTCCCGATACGTAGCTAAGCGATCAACGAAATTGAGAATCGGATACAAAAAAGCACAGCGAGCGCCCTGCAACGATGCTGCATTCCTATTAACATTATATGACATTGTCTTGTCACAGTAAACGTGCGATACTGTAGGTCGCCTAAGAGGCACTTTATGTTGTGTATATTTACGTACGACGTCTATGCCAGTGTGAGTGCGCTGTGCAGATACACAGAATGATGCACTGGTATCGCTTGCTGATGTCTCGATATATGTACAATACAGTCTTCCACCGTCCCGATACGTAGCTAAGCGATCAACGAAATTGAGAATCGGATACAAAAAAGCACAGCGAGCGCCCTGCAACGATGCTGCATTCCTATTAAACATTATATGACATTGTCTTGTCACAGTAAACGTGCGATACTGTAGGTCGCCTAAGAGGCACTTTATGTTGTGTATATTTACGTACGACGTCTATGCCAGTGTGAGTGCGCTGTGTAGATAGACAGAATGATGCAATGGTATCGCTTGCTGGATGTGTCGATATATGTACAATAGAGTCTTCCACCGTCCCGATACGTAGCTAAGCGATCAGCGAAATTGAGAATCGGATACAAAAAAGCACAGCGAGCGCCCTGCAACGATGCTGCATACCTATTAAACATTATATCACATTGTCTTGTCACAGTAAACGTGCGATACTGTAGGTCGCCTAAGAGGCACTTTATGTTGTGTATATTTACGTACGACGTCTATGCCAGTGTGAGTGCGCTGTGCAGATAGACAGAATGATGCAATGGTATCGCTTGCTGGATGTCTCGATATATGTACAATACAGTCTTCCACGGTCCCGATACGTAGCTAAGCGATCAACGAAATTGAGAATCGGATACAAAAAAGCACAGCGAGTGCCCTGCAACGATGCTGCATTCCTATTATACATTATATGACATTGTGTTGTCACAGTAAACGTGCGATACTGTAGGTCGCCTAAGAGGCACTTTATGTTGTGTATATTTAGGTACGACGTCTATGCACTGCAGTGTGAGTGCGCTGTGCAGATACACAGAATGATGCACTGGTATCGCTTGCTGAAGTTCTCGATATATGTACAATACAGTCTTCCACCGTCCCGATACGTAGCTAAGCGATCAACGAAATTGAGAATCGGATACCAAAAAGAACAGCGAGCGCCCTGCAACGATGCCGCATTCCTATTAAACATTATATGACATTGTTTTGTCACAGTAAATTGCGATACTGTAGGTGGCCTAAGATGCACTTTATGTTGTGTTTATTTACGTACGACGTCTATGCCAGTGTGAGTGCGCTGTGTAGATAGACAGAATGATGCACTGGTATCGCTTGCTGGATGTGTCGATATATGTACAATAGAGTCTTCCACCGTCCCGATACGTAGCTAAGCGATCAGCGAAATTGAGAATCGGATACAAAAAAGCACAGCGAGCGCCCTGCAACGATGCTGCATACCTATTAAACATTATATCACATTGTCTTGTCACAGTAAACGTGCGATACTGTAGGTCGCCTAAGAGGCACTTTATGTTGTGTATATTTACGTACGACGTCTATGCCAGTGTGAGTGCGCTGTGCAGATAGACAGAATGATGCAATGGTATCGCTTGCTGGATGTCTCGATATATGTACAATACAGTCTTCCACGGTCCCGATACGTAGCTAAGCGATCAACGAAATTGAGAATCGGATACAAAAAAGCACAGCGAGTGCCCTGCAACGATGCTGCATTCCTATTATACATTATATGACATTGTCTTGTCACAGTAAACGTGCGATACTGTAGGTCGCCTAAGAGGCACTTTATGTTGTGTATATTTACGTACGACGTCTATGCCAGTGTGAGTGCGCTGTGCAGATACACAGAATGATGCACTGGTATCGCTTGCTGATGTTCTCGATATATGTACAATACAGTCTTCCACCGTCCCGATACGTAGCTAAGCGATCAACGAAATTGAGAATCGGATACAAAAAAGCACAGCGAGCGCCCTGCAACGATGCTGCATTCCTATTAAACATTATATGACATTGTCTTGTCACAGTAAACGTGCGATACTGTAGGTCGCCTAAGAGGCACTTTATGTTGTGTATATTTACGTACGACGTCTATGCCAGTGTGAGTGCGCTGTGCAGATAGACAGAATGATGCAATGGTATCGCTTGCTGGATGTCTCGATATATGTACAATACAGTCTTCCACCGGTCCCGATACGTAGCTAAGCGATCAACGAAATTGAGAATCGGATACAAAAAAGCACAGCGAGTGCCCTGCAACGATGCTGCATTCCTATTATACATTATATGACATTGTCTTGTCACAGTAAACGTGCGATACTGTAGGTCGCCTAAGAGGCACTTTATGTTGTGTATATTTACGTACGACGTCTATGCCAGTGTGAGTGCGCTGTGCAGATACACAGAATGATGCACTGGTATCGCTTGCTGAATGTCTCGATATATGTACAATACAGTCTTCCACCGTCCCGATACGTAGCTAAGCGATCAACGAAATTGAGAATCGGATACAAAAAGCACAGCGAGCGCCCTGCAACGATGCTGCATTCCTATTAAACATTATATCACATTGTCTTGTCACAGTAAACGTGCGATACTGTAGGTCGCCTAAGAGGCACTTTATGTTGTGTATATTTACGTACGACGTCTATGCCAGTGTGAGTGCGCTGTGTAGATAGACAGAATGATGCAATGGTATCGCTTGCTGGATGTGTCGATATATGTACAATAGAGTCTTCCACCGTCCCGACTCGTAGCTAAGCGATCAGCGAAATTGAGAATCGGATACAAAAAAGCACAGCGAGCGCCCTGCAACGATGCTGCATACCTATTAAACATTATATCACATTGTCTTGTCACAGTAAACGTGCGATACTGTAGGTCGCCTAAGAGGCACTTTATGTTGTGTATATTTACGTACGACGTCTATGCCAGTGTGAGTGCGCTGTGCAGATAGACAGAATGATGCAATGGTATCGCTTGCTGGATGTCTCGATATATGTACAATACAGTCTTCCACGGTCCCGATACGTAGCTAAGCGATCAACGAAATTGAGAATCGGATACAAAAAAGCACAGCGAGCGCCCTGCAACGATGCTGCATTCCTATTATACATTATATGACATTGTCTTGTCACAGTAAACGTGCGATACTGTAGGTCGCCTAAGAGGCACTTTATGTTGTGTATATTTACGTACGACGTCTATGCCAGTGTGAGTGCGCTGTGCAGATACACAGAATGATGCACTGGTATCGCTTGCTGAAGTTCTCGATATATGTACAATACAGTCTTCCACCGTCCCGATACGTAGCTAAGCGATCAACGAAATTGAGAATCGGATACAAAAAAGCACAGCGAGCGCCCTGCAACGATGCTGCATTCCTATTAAACATTATATGACATTGTCTTGTCACAGTAAACGTGCGATACTGTAGGTCGCCTAAGAGGCACTTTATGTTGTGTATATTTACGTACGACGTCTATGCCAGTGTGAGTGCGCTGTGCAGATAGACAGAATGATGCAATGGTATCGCTTGCTGGATGTCTCGATATATGTACAATACAGTCTTCCACCGGTCCCGATACGTAGCTAAGCGATCAACGAAATTGAGAATCGGATACAAAAAAGCACAGCGAGCTGCCCTGCAACGATGCTGCATTCCTATTATACATTATATGACATTGTCTTGTCACAGTAAACGTGCGATACTGTAGGTCGCCTAAGAGGCACTTTATGTTGTGTATATTTACGGTACGACGTCTATGCCAGTGTGAGTGCGCTGTGCAGATACACAGAATGATGCACTGGTATCGCTTGCTGAAGTTCTCGATATATGTACAATACAGTCTTCCACCGTCCCGATACGTAGCTAAGCGATCAACGAAATTGAGAATCGGATACAAAAAGCACAGCGAGCGCCCTGCAACGATGCTGCATTCCTATTAACATTATATGACATTGTCTTGTCACAGTAAACGTGCGATACTGTAGGTCGCCTAAGAGGCACTTTATGTTGTGTATATTTACGTACGACGTCTATGCCAGTGTGAGTGCGCTGTGTAGATAGACAGAATGATGCACTGGTATCGCTTGCTGGATGTGTCGATATATGTACAATAGAGTCTTCCACCGTCCCGATACGTAGCTAAGCGATCAGCGAAATTGAGAATCGGATACAAAAAAGCACAGCGAGCGCCCTGCAACGATGCTGCATACCTATTAAACATTATATCACATTGTCTTGTCACAGTAAACGTGCGATACTGTAGGTCGCCTAAGAGGCACTTTATGTTGTGTATATTTACGTACGACGTCTATGCCAGTGTGAGTGCGCTGTGCAGATAGACAGAATGATGCAATGGTATCGCTTGCTGGATGTCTCGATATATGTACAATACAGTCTTCCACGGTCCCGATACGTAGCTAAGCGATCAACGAAATTGAGAATCGGATACAAAAAAGCACAGCGAGTGCCCTGCAACGATGCTGCATTCCTATTATACATTATATGACATTGTGTTGTCACAGTAAACGTGCGATACTGTAGGTCGCCTAAGAGGCACTTTATGTTGTGTATATTTAGGTACGACGTCTATGCACTGGCAGTGTGAGTGCGCTGTGCAGATACACAGAATGATGCACTGGTATCGCTTGCTGAAGTTCTCGATATATGTACAATACAGTCTTCCACCGTCCCGATACGTAGCTAAGCGATCAACGAAATTGAGAATCGGATACCAAAAAGAACAGCGAGCGCCCTGCAACGATGCCGCATTCCTATTAAACATTATATGACATTGTTTTGTCACAGTAAATTGCGATACTGTAGGTGGCCTAAGATGCACTTTATGTTGTGTTTATTTACGTACGACGTCTATGCCAGTGTGAGTGCGCTGTGTAGATAGACAGAATGATGCAATGGTATCGCTTGCTGGATGTCTCGATATATGTACAATAGAGTCTTCCACCGTCCCGACTCGTAGCTAAGCGATCAGCGAAATTGAGAATCGGATACAAAAAAGCACAGCGAGCGCCCTGCAACGATGCTGCATACCTATTAAACATTATATGACATTGTCTTGTCACAGTAAACGTGCGATACTGTAGGTCGCCTAAGAGGCACTTTATGTTGTGTATATTTACGTACGACGTCTATGCCAGTGTGAGTGCGCTGTGCAGATAGACAGAATGATGCAATGGTATCGCTTGCTGGATGTCTCGATATATGTACAATACAGTCTTCCACGGTCCCGATACGTAGCTAAGCGATCAACGAAATTGAGAATCGGATACAAAAAAGCACAGCGAGCGCCCTGCAACGATGCTGCATTCCTATTAACATTATATGACATTGTCTTGTCACAGTAAACGTGCGATACTGTAGGTCGCCTAAGAGGCACTTTATGTTGTGTATATTTACGTACGACGTCTATGCCAGTGTGAGTGCGCTGTGCAGATACACAGAATGATGCACTGGTATCGCTTGCTGAATTTCTCGATATATGTACAATACAGTCTTCCACCGTCCCGATACGTAGCTAAGCGATCAACGAAATTGAGAATCGGATACAAAAAAGCACAGCGAGCGCCCTGCAACGATGCTGCATTCCTATTAACATTATATGACATTGTCTTGTCACAGTAAACGTGCGATACTGTAGGTCGCCTAAGAGGCACTTTATGTTGTGTATATTTACGTACGACGTCTATGCCAGTGTGAGTGCGCTGTGCAGATAGACAGAATGATGCAATGGTATCGCTTGCTGAATGTCTCGATATATGTACAATACAGTCTTCCACCGTCCCGATACGTAGCTAAGCGATCAACGAAATTGAGAATCGGATACAAAAAAGCACAGCGAGTGCCCTGCAACGATGCTGCATTCCTATTATACATTATACGATATTGTCTTGTCACAGTAAACGTGCGATACTGTAGGTCGCCTAAGAGGCACTTTATGTTGTGTATATTTACGTACGACGTCTATGCCAGTGTGAGTGCGCTGTGCAGATACACAGAATGATGCACTGGTATCGCTTGCTGAATTTCTCGATATATGTACAATACAGTCTTCCACCGTCCCGATACGTAGCTAAGCGATCAACGAAATTGAGAATCGGATACAAAAAAGCACAGCGAGCGCCCTGCAACGATGCTGCATTCCTATTAACATTATATGACATTGTCTTGTCACAGTAAACGTGCGATACTGTAGGTCGCCTAAGATGCACTTTATGTTGTGTTATTTACGTACGACGTCTATGCCAGTGTGAGTGCGCTGTGCAGATAGACAGAATGATGCAATGGTATCGCTTGCTGGATGTGTCGATATATGTACAATAGAGTCTTCCACCGTCCCGATACGTAGCTAAGCGATCAGCGAAATTGAGAATCGGATACAAAAAAGCACAGCGAGCGCCCTGCAACGATGCTGCATTCCTATTATACATTATATGACATTGTCTTGTCACAGTAAACGTGCGATACTGTAGGTCGCCTAAGAGGCACTTTATGTTGTGTATATTTACGTACGACGTCTATGCCAGTGTGAGTGCGCTGTGCAGATAGACAGAATGATGCAATGGTATCGCTTGCTGGATGTCTCGATATATGTACAATACAGTCTTCCACCGTCCCGATACGTAGCTAAGCGATCAACGAAATTGAGAATCGGATACAAAAAAGCACAGCGAGCGCCCTGCAACGATGCTGCATTCCTATTATACATTATATGACATTGTCTTGTCACAGTAAACGTGCGATACTGTAGGTCGCCTAAGAGGCACTTTATGTTGTGTATATTTACGTACGACGTCTATGCCAGTGTGAGTGCGCTGTGCAGATACACAGAATGATGCACTGGTATCGCTTGCTGAATTTCTCGATATATGTACAATACAGTCTTCCACCGTCCCGATACGTAGCTAAGCGATCAACGAAATTGAGAATCGGATACAAAAAAGCACAGCGAGCGCCCTGCAACGATGCTGCATTCCTATTAACATTATATGACATTGTCTTGTCACAGTAAACGTGCGATACTGTAGGTCGCCTAAGATGCACTTTATGTTGTGTATATTTACGTACGACGTCTATGCCAGTGTGAGTGCGCTGTGCAGATACACAGAATGATGCACTGGTATCGCTTGCTGGATGTCTCGATATATGTACAATACAGTCTTCCACCGTCCCGATACGTAGCTAAGCGATCAACGAAATTGAGAATCGGATACAAAAAAGCACAGCGAGCGCCCTGCAACGATGCTGCATTCCTATTATACATTATATGACATTGTCTTGTCACAGTAAACGTGCGATACTGTAGGTCGCCTAAGAGGCACTTTATGTTGTGTATATTTACGTACGACGTCTATGCCAGTGTGAGTGCGCTGTGCAGATACACAGAATGATGCACTGGTATCGCTTGCTGGATGTGTCGATATATGTACAATACAGTCTTCCACCGTCCCGATACGTAGCTAAGCGATCAACGAAATTGAGAATCGGATACAAAAAAGAACAGCGAGCGCCCTGCAACGATGCTGCATTCCTATTAAACATTATATGACATTGTCTTGTCACAGTAAACGTGCGATACTGTAGGTCGCCTAAGAGGCACTTTATGTTGTGTATATTTACGTACGACGTCTATGCCAGTGTGAGTGCGCTGTGCAGATACACAGAATGATGCACTGGTATCGCTTGCTGGATGTCTCGATATATGTACAATACAGTCTTCCACCGTCCCGATACGTAGCTAAGCGATCAACGAAATTGAGAATCGGATACAAAAAAGCACAGCGAGCGCCCTGCAACGATGCTGCATTCCCATTAACATTATATGACATTGTCTTGTCACAGTAAACGTGCGATACTGTAGGTCGCCTAAGAGGCACTTTATGTTGTGTATATTTACGTACGACGTCTATGCCAGTGTGAGTGCGCTGTGCAGATACACAGAATGATGCACTGGTATCGCTTGCTGAATTTCTCGATATATGTACAATACAGTCTTCCACCGTCCCGATACGTAGCTAAGCGATCAACGAAATTGAGAATCGGATACAAAAAAGCACAGCGAGCGCCCTGCAACGATGCTGCATTCCTATTAAACATTATATGACATTGTCTTGTCACAGTAAACGTGCGATACTGTAGGTCGCCTAAGAGGCACTTTATGTTGTGTATATTTACGTACGACGTCTATGCCAGTGTGAGTGCGCTGTGCAGATACACAGAATGATGCACTGGTATCGCTTGCTCGATTGCTCGATATATGTACAATACAGTCTTCCACCGTCCCGATACGTAGCTAAGCGATCAACGAAATTGAGAATCGGATACAAAAAAGCACAGCGAGCGCCCTGCAACGATGCTGCATTCCTATTATACATTATATGACATTGTCTTGTCACAGTAAACGTGCGATACTGTAGGTCGCCTAAGAGGCACTTTATGTTGTGTATATTTACGTACGACGTCTATGCCAGTGCGAGTGCGCTGTGCAGATAGACGGAATGGTGCACTGGTATCGCTTGCTGGATGTCTCGATATATGTACAATACAGTCTTCCACCGTCCCGATACGTAGCTAAGCGATCAGCGAAATTGAGAATCGGATACAAAAAAGCACAGCGAGCGCCCTGCAACGATGCTGCATTCCTATTATACATTATATGACATTGTCTTGTCACAGTAAACGTGCGATACTGTAGGTCGCCTAAGATGCACTTTATGTTGTGTATATTTACGTACGACGTCTATGCCAGTGTGAGTGCGCTGTGCAGATACACAGACTGATGCACTGGTATCGCTTGCTGGATTTCTCGATATATGTACAATACAGTCTTCCACCGTCCCGATACGTAGCTAAGCGATCAACGAAATTGAGAATCGGATACAAAAAAGCACAGCGAGCGCCCTGCAACGATGCTGCATTCCCATTAAACATTATATGACATTGTCTTGTCACAGTAAACGTGCGATACTGTAGGTCGCCTAAGAGGCACTTTATGTTGTGTATATTTACGTACGACGTCTATGCCAGTGTGAGTGCGCTGTGCAGATACACAGAATGATGCACTGGTATCGCTTGCTGGATTTCTCGATATATGTACAATACAGTCTTCCACCGTCCCGATACGTAGCTAAGCGATCAACGAAATTGAGAATCGGATACAAAAAAGCACAGCGAGCGCCCTGCAACGATGCTGCATTCCCATTAAGCATTATATGACATTGTCTTGTCACAGTAAACGTGCGATACTGTAGGTCGCCTAAGAGGCACTTTATGTTGTGTATATTTACGTACGACGTCTATGCCAGTGTGAGTGCGCTGTGCAGATACACAGAATGATGCACTGGTATCGCTTGCTGGATTTCTCGATATATGTACAATACAGTCTTCCACCGTCCCGATACGTAGCTAAGCGATCAACGAAATTGAGAATCGGATACAAAAAAGCACAGCGAGCGCCCTGCAACGATGCTGCATTCCCATTAAACATTATATGACATTGTCTTGTCACAGTAAACGTGCGATACTGTAGGTCGCCTAAGAGGCACTTTATGTTGTGTATATTTACGTACGACGTCTATGCCAGTGTGAGTGCGCTGCGCAGATACACAGAATGATGCACTGGTATCGCTTGCTGGATTTCTCGATATATGTACAATACAGTCTTCCACCGTCCCGATACGTAGCTAAGCGATCAACGAAATTGAGAATCGGATACAAAAAAGCACAGCGAGCGCCCTGCAACGATGCTGCATTCCTATTAACATTATATGACATTGTCTTGTCACAGTAAACGTGCGATACTGTAGGTCGCCTAAGAGGCACTTTATGTTGTGTATATTTACGTACGACGTCTATGCCAGTGTGAGTGCGCTGTGCAGATAGACAGAATGATGCAATGGTATCGCTTGCTGGATGTCTCGATATATGTACAATACAGTCTTCCACCGTCCCGATACGTAGCTAAGCGATCAACGAAATTGAGAATCGGATACAAAAAAGCACAGCGAGCGCCCTGCAACGATGCTGCATTCCTATTATACATTATATGACATTGTCTTGTCACAGTAAACGTGCGATACTGTAGGTCGCCTAAGAGGCACTTTATGTTGTGTATATTTACGTACGACGTCTATGCCAGTGTGAGTGCGCTGTGCAGATACACAGAATGATGCACTGGTATCGCTTGCTGGATTTCTCGATATATGTACAATACAGTCTTCCACCGTCCCTATACGTAGCTAAGCGATCAACGAAATTGAGAATCGGATACAAAAAAGCACAGCGAGCGCCCTGCAACGATGCTGCATTCCCATTAAACATTATATGACATTGTCTTGTCACAGTAAACGTGCGATACTGTAGGTCGCCTAAGATGCACTTTATGTTGTGTATATTTACGTACGACGTCTATGCCAGTGTGAGTGCGCTGTGCAGATACACAGAATGATGCACTGGTATCGCTTGCTGGATTTCTCGATATATGTACAATACAGTCTTCCACCTTCCCGATACGTAGCTAAGCGATCAACGAAATTGAGAATCGGATACAAAAAAGCACAGCGAGCGCCCTGCAACGATGCTGCTTTCCCATTAAGCATTATATGACATTGTCTTGTCACAGTAAACGTGCGATACTGTAGGTCGCCTAAGATGCACTTTATGTTGTGTATATTTACGTACGACGTCTATGCCAGTGTGAGTGCGCTGTGCAGATACACAGACTGATGCACTGGTATCGCTTGCTGGATTTCTCGATATATGTACAATACAGTCTTCCACCTTCCCGATACGTAGCTAAGCGATCAACGAAATTGAGAATCGGATACAAAAAAGCACAGTGAGCGCCCTGCAACGATGCTGCTTTCCCATTAAGCATTATATGACATTGTCTTGTCACAGTAAACGTGCGATACTGTAGGTCGCCTAAGAGGCACTTTATGTTGTGTATATTTACGTACGACGTCTATGCCAGTGTGAGTGCGCTGTGCAGATACACAGAATGATGCACTGGTATCGCTTGCTGGATGTGTCGATATATGTACAATACAGTCTTCCACCGTCCCGATACGTAGCTAAGCGATCAACGAAATTGAGAATCGGATACAAAAAAGCACAGCAAGCGCCCTGCAACGATGCTGCATTCCCATTAAACATTATATCACATTGTCTTGTCACAGTAAACGTGCGATACTGTAGGTCGCCTAAGAGGCACTTTATGTTGTGTATATTTACGTACGACGTCTATGCCAGTGTGAGTGCGCTGCGCAGATACACAGAATGATGCACTGGTATCGCTTGCTGAATTTCTCGATATATGTACAATACAGTCGTCCACCGTCCCGATACGTAGCTAAGCGATCAACGAAATTGAGAATCGGATACAAAAAAGCACAGCGAGCGCCCTGCAACGATGCTGCATTCCTATTATACATTATATGACATTGTCTTGTCACAGTAAACGTGCGATACTGTAGGTCGCCTAAGAGGCACTTTATGTTGCGTATATTTACGTACGACGTCTATGCCAGTGTGAGTGCGCTGCGCAGATAGACAGAATAATGCAATGGTATCGCTTGCTGGATGTCTCGATATATGTACAATACAGTCGTCCACCGTCCCGATACGTAGCTAAGCGATCAACGAAATTGAGAATCGGATACAAAAAAGCACAGCGAGCGCCCTGCAACGATGCTGCATTCCTATTATACATTATATGACATTGTCTTGTCACAGTAAACGTGCGATACTGTAGGTCGCCTAAGAGGCACTTTATGTTGCGTATATTTACGTACGACGTCTATGCCAGTGTGAGTGCGCTGCGCAGATACACAGACTGATGCACTGGTATCGCTTGCTGGATTTCTCGATATATGTACAATACAGTCTTCCACCGTCCCTATACGTAGCTAAGCGATCAACGAAATTGAGAATCGGATACAAAAAAGCACAGCGAGCGCCCTGCAACGATGCTGCATTCCCATTAAACATTATATGACATTGTCTTGTCACAGTAAACGTGCGATACTGTAGGTCGCCTAAGATGCACTTTATGTTGTGTATATTTACGTACGACGTCTATGCCAGTGTGAGTGCGCTGTGCAGATACACAGAATGATGCACTGGTATCGCTTGCTGGAATTTCTCGATATATGTACAATACAGTCTTCCACCGTCCCGATACGTAGCTAAGCGATCAACGAAATTGAGAATCGGATACAAAAAAGCACAGCGAGCGCCCTGCAACGATGCTGCATTCCCATTAAACATTATATGACATTGTCTTGTCACAGTAAACGTGCGATGTTGTAGGTCGCCTAAGATGCACTTTATGTTGTGTATATTTACGTACGACGTCTATGCCAGTGTGAGTGCGCTGTGCAGATACACAGACTGATGCACTGGTATCGCTTGCTGGATTTCTCGATATATGTACAATACAGTCTTCCACCTTCCCGATACGTAGCTAAGCGATCAACGAAATTGAGAATCGGATACAAAAAAGCACAGTGAGCGCCCTGCAACGATGCTGCTTTCCCATTAAGCATTATATGACATTGTCTTGTCACAGTAAACGTGCGATACTGTAGGTCGCCTAAGAGGCACTTTATGTTGTGTATATTTACGTACGACGTCTATGCCAGTGTGAGTGCGCTGTGTAGATAGACAGAATGATGCAATGGTATCGCTTGCTGGATGTGTCGATATATGTACAATAGAGTCTTCCACCGTCCCGATACGTAGCTAAGCGATCAGCGAAATTGAGAATCGGATACAAAAAAGCACAGCGAGCGCCCTGCAACGATGCTGCATTCCTATTATACATTATATGACACTGTCTTGTCACAGTAAACGTGCGATACTGTAGGTCGCCTAAGAGGCACTTTATGTTGTGTATATTTACGTACGACGTCTATGCCAGTGTGAGTGCGCTGTGCAGATACACAGAATGATGCACTGGTATCGCTTGCTGAATTTCTCGATATATGTACAATAGAGTCTTCCACCGTCCCGATACGGAGCTATGCGATCAACGAAATTGAGAATCGGATACAAAAAAGAACAGCGAGCGCCCTGCAACGATGCTGCATTCCTATTAAACATTACATGACATTGTCTTGTCACAGTAAACGTGCGATACTGTGGGTCACCTAAGAGGCACTTTATGTTGTTTATATTTACGTACGACGTCTATGCCAGTGTGAGTGCGCTGTGCAGATACACAGACTGATGCACTGGTATCGCTTGCTGGATTTCTCGATATATGTACAATACAGTCTTCCACCGTCCCTATACGTAGCTAAGCGATCAACGAAATTGAGAATCGGATACAAAAAAGCACAGCGAGCGCCCTGCAAGGATGCTGCATTCCCATTAAACATTATATCACATTGTCTTGTCACAGTAAACGTGCGATACTGTAGGTCGCCTAAGAGTCACTTTATGTTGCGTATATTTACGTACGACGTCTATGCCAGTGTGAGTGCGCTGCGCAGATACAGAGAATGATGCACTGGTATCGCTTGCTGAATTTCTCGATATATGTACAATACAGTCGTCCACCGCCCCGATACGTAGCTAAGCGATCAACGAAATTGAGAATCGGATACAAAAAAGCACAGCGAGTGACCTGCAACGATGCTGCATTCCTATTATACATTATATGACATTGTCTTGTCACAGTGATGATGATGTATGGTGTTTAATGGCGCAAGGGCCAGGTATGGCCAAAGAGCGCCAGGCCAGTGTGTTCATGAGTTGACAATGGAGCAATGAATTGCGAAAGGTAGATGTGTCGTGGCTGTAAAAGGGCCTAAAAAACAATCGCTGTAAAATGCGTAAAATATATATGTAATAAAATTATGGCAATGGCTAATGAGGTGCACTATGAACACGAAAGAACAAATTGCAAGATGATGAAGATAAACGAAAAATTTATCACTGATAAACTTTTCAAACAGCACTACTGCCTTGACAGACCCTTCGAAACGCAAGGGCCTGGAGGCGCGTGCTATGCAAAATTACTATCGCGGCGACATCCTCTGGAGAGAGGATGCGCTACGAAACTATTGGGCAAATAACATGCAATACTACATCACTCAGAAAATCCAGGACAGCTTTAGTGCTAAAGAGAGGTTTGTCGCCCAGAAACATAGCGGGATGGAGTGGAAGACAGTACCGGTACGCTAGGGGAAAGTGCCTTTTTCTCTCTGTTTCGGCTTCCCTGCACTCCACGAGGACGTGGAGCACGGTAAGCCTCTCTCCACATCTACCACAGGTTGGCGGGTCATTTCCAGTTAGGAGGAAATTGTGGGTGCCGTATGTATGTCCTATTCTCAGACGAGAGAATAGGACATTTGTTCTTCGTATTTTCGTAACGGGATGCCAGGGACCTATTTGTGGTTTAACTAAGTGGAGCTTATTGTTCGTTTCGGCATCCCACAAGCGCTGCCAGTGGCTTCGAAGTTTCTTTCTCAAGTAGGGCTTGAGATCGCTGGCAGGGATAGAAGCGGTAGGGTTAAGGGCTCGCGATGTAGTTGATGTAGCCATTTGATCAGCCAGAACATTCCCCTCGATGCCTCTATGGCCAGGCACCCAGCATATAATAATATGCTGGTTAGACACGTATGCCTTGCACAGAGCAGAATACAGTTCAATAAGTACAGGGTTTGTGTGTCTATGTAGAGTCATGATGGCTTTTACGACGCTTAGGGAGTCTGTAAATATTATTGATCTTTTGAGTTTCGATTTGCCTATACTCTTCACAGCCGATAAAAGTGCATAGGCCTCAGCCGTAAAAATGCTTGTTTCCGGGTGCAGTACATCGGACTCGGAGAACGATGGGCCGGCTACTGCATAAGATACCCCTGCATGTGACTTGGAAGCGTCGGTGTAAAACTGAGTGCAGGACGAGTACTTGAACTGGATTTCTAGAAAATGCATCCGTATATGTGCCTCTGGAGCATCTTTTGTGATCTCTACAAACGAAGTATCACACTCTATGAGTTGCCAATGCCACGGTGGCACTGGCTTTGCTGGGGCCATCAGAGTATTTTCAAGTAGTGGGATGTTCATTTCTTCACTAATTTTTCTTACACGTAGTGAAAAGGGTTCTCTTGCTGTCGGCCGGTTATTAAAGAGTGTGGAACTGGTCATATCATTTACGGTTGAGAAGGACGGGTGTTCAGAGTTAGAATTTACTTTCAGGAAATAGGTGAGGCTTAAGGATGAACGTTGCATATCAAGCGACCACATGTCCGCCTCTACATACAGGCTTGCCACAGGACTTGTCCTGAAGGCACCAGTGGCTAGGCGGATGCCTAGATGGTGTACAGGGTCCAGCATCCTCAGGGTGCTTGGCGTAGCGGAATGGTACACTATGGCGCCGTAATCTAATCTTGTGAGTATGAGGCTCTTATGCAAATTCAAAAGACACTTTGTGTCACTACCCCAAGCAGTGCGTGACAACACTTTTAGAATATTCATTGTTTTCATGCACTTGTTTCTTACATACCGTATATGTGCCATAAATGTAAGCTTTGTATCTAGAATCACACCTAAAAATTTATGTTCTGTTTTTACGGGCACCCGTTCTCCCTGCAACTCAATGTCAGGATCGGGGTGCAGACCCCTCTTTCTGGAGAACAGTACGCAGGTGGTCTTTTGTGGGTTAAGGCTAAACCCATTCTCGTCTGCCCACTTCGACACCTTGTTCAGACCAAGTTGAATCTGCCGCTCACAGACTGCAAGATTGCAGGAGGTGAAACCTATCTGTACATCATCGACGTATGTACAATAAAACATGTTTCTTGGGATATACAGACGCAAAGAACTCATTTTTATGATAAAGAGAGTGCAACTGAGCACCCCGCCCTGTGGCACTCCAGTTTCCTGCACAAATGGTCTTGATAAAGCATTTCCCACACGAACACGGAAGGTGCGATTAGATAAATAACTTTCGACGACATTTAACATGCAACCACGTATACCAAAGTGTGAGAGGTCTCTAAGTATTCCAAAACGCCACGTGGTATCGTAGGCTTTGTCTATATCAAGGAATACAGACAGAAAGAACTGTTTACGGACGAAAGCTTCACGAATTTGCGTCTCAATACGTATCAAATGGTCGACGGTGGATCGACCTTCTCGAAACCCGCATTGGTACGCGTCAAGCAGTTTGTTTGATTCGAGGAAATGGATTAGTCGGCGGTTTATCATTTTTTCGAACAGTTTGCAGAGGCAGCTTGTTAGTGCTATAGGGCGGTAACTCGAAGCAGACGATGGGTCCTTGCCCTGTTTCAGTATAGGAACTACAATGGCCTCTTTCCAGGCAGAGGGGATCTCGCCGGAGGTCCATATAGCATTGTATAGGGAGAGGAGAGTTTTCTTTGTTTCATGGGGAAGGTGTTTCAGCATTTGATAAGCTATGCGGTCAGAGCCTGGGGCAGACTTATTGCAACAACTAAGTGATGCATACAGCTCAGCAATGCAGAAAGGCTGGTTGTATGCCTCATCTCCGGTACATTTTCTTTCTAGTTTCTGTTTTTCTATTGCAGCCTTGTGCCTTTTAAATGTTTGGGAATAATGAGATGAGCTGGACACACTTTCAAAATGTGCTCCCAGGCAGTTAGCTTGGTCTTCCAGACTGTCGCCTTGTTTGTTTACCAATGGGAGTGAATAAGTTTGTAGCCCTTTTATCTTATTTACTTTCTTCCAGACTCTGCCCTCGTCTGTATATGAGTTGATGCCTGATAAAAACTTTTCCCAACTCTCTCTCCTGGCTTGTCGCCGCGTTCTTCTGCCCTCCGATTTTATTTTCTTAAAATTAACGAGATTCTCCGCAGTTGGGGAGTCGCGTAGCAACCCCCACGCTTTATTCTGTTTCCTACGAGCCTTCCGACATTCGTCGTTCCACCATGGGACACGGCGTTTGCAGGTCGCACCACTCATTTCTGGTATACATTCAGAAGCGGCACCGGTTATGAAGGATGTAAGATACTCGACAGCAGCATCAATTCCCATCGAAGATAAGTCAGACCACGAGATACCACTTGTAAGAGTTTGGAATTTCTCCCAATCTGCCATATCAAACTTCCATCGGGGAGCCTGTGGTGAAGGTTCGTTTTGTAGTGGTGATCTCAGCAGTATGGGGAAGTGGTCACTCCCGTAAGGATTTTTTATAACTTCCCATTTAAGTTCTGGAAATATAGACGGGGAAGCTACACTGAGATCAATGGAAGAAAATGTTTTGTTTGCGAGATTGTAGTAGGTGGGTTCCTTCTTATTCAGGAGACACGCACCAGAGGAGAAAAGAAATTGTTCGATTAGGCGTCCTCGCGCATCCAAACGCGTGTCGCCCCATAAGCTGCTGTGTGCATTGAAATCGCCAAGAACCAGGTAAGGTTCTGGTAATTCATCTATAAATGACTGAAATTCAAGCTTGTGTAAATGATAATGTGGGGGTATGTAGAGCGAGCAAATGGTTACGAGTTTACCAAGAAGTACAGCACGAACGGCTACTGCCTCAAGTGCTGTATTCAGTGGAAGTTGCTGACAGGCTACACTTCTGTCGAGTATGATGGCCACACCACCAGATGATGCGGCAGAATCCTCGCGATCTTTTCGGAAAACAATATTCTGACGTAGGAAGTTGGTGTTCCTGGAGTTTAGGTGTGTTTCTTGAACACACAGCACCTTTGGATTAAATTTATTGATAAGTCCTTGGATGTCGTCTAGGTTGTGGATTAGTCCCCTAACATTCCACTGCATTATTGTGTTCATGTTGGAGGAAAATAAAAGGTGCTGTGTGTCTCAAGGGAAGTGTACAGCCTATTTTACAAAGCCTTTTCCAGGCGCTGTAACTGGTGTCTTGTCTTTTTTGGAGCGTTCTTGGGAGAGTCGTCTCTCCCTAGGCACTCCGTGTGCCGTCTGAGAAGGAGTTGTGTCCATTGCCTCTTGCGAGGCGTTGGACACTCGCTCTAACGAGCGATGTGTACGTCGGTTTGGCTTCGCCTCGGAAGACGAAGCCTTTGTCCCCACCAGTGCGGAGGTTGACGGTACCTCCTTAGCCTCCGTGCTATCCTGGCTGCTGCCAGAGCTAGCAGGGGCCACTGGTGTGGCCAAGTTCGGTGATGGCAAGGCAGCCTTGGCTGCTCCCACCATAGGGGCGGCTGCCACAGCCGGCGGCTCGCTGCGCGCGGGCCGGGCAGGTGGCGGAAGCCGGTGCGACGTTGCCCCCTGACGCGTCGCCTCGGCATATGTTGTGCTGTGGAATGGCAAGCACCTTTTACGTGCTTCCTTGAAGGAGATGTTCTCACGAACTTTGAGAGTGATGATTTCTTTTTCTTTTTTCCAATTCGGACAAGACCGGGAGTAAGCTGGATGCTCACCATCACAGTTTACACAGTGAGGTGCCGCTTCACAGTTGTCTGAGGAATGACCTTGCGTTCCACATTTCGCACATGTTAGTCTACCACGGCAGCTCTGCGAGCCGTGGCCAAATCTTTGACATTGGAAGCATCTTCTGGGATTGGGGATGTATGGCCTGACAGCTAACTTTGTGTATCCGGTTTCTATGGTTTCTGGCAGATCGCAAGTGGCAAAAGTCAGGATCAGGTGTTTAGTGGGAATTTCCTTATTTTCTCTTCTGATAATGATGCGCTGTACGTTTGTTACGTTTTGTTCTTTCCAGCCTTCCAATAGTTCGGTTTCGGACAAGTCGATTAGATCTGCATCAGACACTACTCCACGTGCTGTGTTCATAGACCGATGAGGTGAGACGGTAACAGGTATGTCTCCAAATGCCACAAGGTTGTTCAATTTATTGTGCTGCGCTTTGTCACGGATCTCAAGCAGGAGGTCCCCGCTCGCCATTTTGGTGACCTTGTAACCTGGGCCAAGGGCGTCAGTCAAGCCTTTCGCAACAAGAAAAGGGGATACGGTTCGAGCTGGTTTTTCAGTTTTCTCACTGTGCACAACTTGGTAGCGGGGAAAAATTTCTTTCGGTCTGAAGAGGTTTAATATTTCATCGGTGCGCCCCCTCTTGTGAGGGTGACGATCAAGTAGACGGGGAAATGCAGGTGTTCCCATATTAGTTCGGTTTATTTCGGCGGCAATGGCGGCCACCCACCACGGAGCCCAACTAGGGGACGCTGCAGCACTTAAGGTGTAAGGCTGCAGACGCCAGCCGTGCATTGCTGCTATAACCCAATATAAGATACCCAAGAGAGGGCACATACACAAGGTTAACCCGAGCCGCCTATGAAAACGTGGAAGTAACAGAAGAGAATAGGAGACAGGACAGTAAAGAAAGGAGATAGGAAAGAAAAAGGGCAGAGAGGGGGATAGGAAAAGGCGACCACCGATTTCCCCCAGGTGGGTCAGTCCGGGGGTGCCGTCTACGTGAAGCCGAGGCCAAAGAGGTGTGTTGCCTCCGCCAGGGGGCCATAAAGGTCCAAACTCCCGGCATCGGCTCAACCTCCAGGATCCCCTTTTCCCCGGACACGGCTAAGCCGCGCACGGCTACACGCGGGAGGGTCCAACCCTCGTGTGCTCGGGTACGTGGTGTCGCAACACACCAAACGCCTGCTGACGCAGACGCCCCTGCGGGGTGTCTTGTCACAGTAAACGTGCGATACTGTAGGTCGCCTAAGAGGCACTTTATGTTGTG
The DNA here is from genome assembly GCF_013339745.2 of Dermacentor silvarum. Lineage (NCBI taxonomy): Eukaryota > Metazoa > Arthropoda > Arachnida > Ixodida > Ixodidae > Dermacentor > Dermacentor silvarum. The sequence continues at coordinate 149,235,804 of NC_051158.1, read as the reverse complement.
TATATTTACGTACGACGTCTATGCCAGTGTGAGTGCGCTGCGCAGATACACAGAATGATGCACTGGTATCGCTTGCTGAATTTCTCGATATATGTACAATACAGTCGTCCACCGTCCCGATACGTAGCTAAGCGATCAACGAAATTGAAAATCGGATACAAAAAAGCACAGCGAGCGCCCTGCAACGATGCTGCATTCCCATTAAACATTATATGACATTGTCTTGTCACAGTAAACGTGCGATACTGTAGGTCGCCTAAGATGCACTTTATGTTGTGTTTATTTACGTACGACGTCTATGCCAGTGTGAGTGCGCTGTGCAGATAGACAGAATGATGCAATGGTATCGCTTGCTGGATGTCTCGATATATGTACAATACAGTCTTCCACCGTCCCTATACGTAGCTAAGCGATCAACGAAATTGAGAATCGGATACAAAAAAGCACAGCGAGCGCCCTGCAACGATGCTGCATTCCCATTAAACATTATATGACATTGTCTTGTCACAGTAAACGTGCGATACTGTAGGTCGCCTAAGAGGCACTTTATGTTGTGTATATTTACGTACGACGTCTATGCCAGTGTGAGTGCGCTGTGCAGATACACAGAATGATGCACTGGTATCGCTTGCTGGATTTCTCGATATATGTACAATACAGTCTTCCACCTTCCCGATACGTACCTAAGCGATCAACGAAATTGAGAATCGGATACAAAAAAGCACAGCGAGCGCCCTGCAACGATGCTGCATTCCCATTAAACATTATATCACATTGTCTTGTCACAGTAAACGTGCGATACTGTAGGTCGCCTAAGATGCACTTTATGTTGTGTATATTTACGTACGACGTCTATGCCAGTGTGAGTGCGCTGTGCAGATACACACAATGATGCACTGGTATCGCTTGCTGAATTTCTCGATATATGTACAATACAGTCTTCCACCTTCCCGATACGTAGCTAAGCGATCAACGAAATTGAGAATCGGATACAAAAAAGCACAGCGAGCGCCCTGCAACGATGCTGCATTCCCATTAAACATTATATGACATTGTCTTGTCACAGTAAACGTGCGATACTGTAGGTCGCCTAAGATGCACTTTATGTTGTGTATATTTACGTACGACGTCTATGCCAGTGTGAGTGCGCTGTGCAGATACACAGAATGATGCACTGGTATCGCTTGCTGAATTTCTCGATATATGTACAATACAGTCTTCCACCTTCCCGATACGTACCTAAGCGATCAACGAAATTGAGAATCGGATACAAAAAAGCACAGCGAGCGCCCTGCAACGATGCTGCTTTCCCATTAAGCATTATATGACATTGTCTTGTCACAGTAAACGTGCGATACTGTAGGTCGCCTAAGATGCACTTTATGTTGTGTATATTTACGTACGACGTCTATGCCAGTGTGAGTGCGCTGTGCAGATACACAGACTGATGCACTGGTATCGCTTGCTGGATTTCTCGATATATGTACAATACAGTCTTCCACCTTCCCGATACGTAGCTAAGCGATCAACGAAATTGAGAATCGGATACAAAAAAGCACAGCGAGCGCCCTGCAACGATGCTGCATTCCCATTAAACATTATATCACATTGTCTTGTCACAGTAAACGCGCGATACTGTAGGTCGCCTAAGGGGCACTTTATGTTGCGTATATTTACGTACGACGTCTATGCCAGTGTGAGTGCGCTGCGCAGATACACAGAATGATGCACTGGTATCGCTTGCTGAATTTCTCGATATATGTACAATACAGTCGTCCACCGTCCCGATACGTAGCTAAGCGATCAACGAAATTGAGAATCGGATACAAAAAAGCACAGCGAGTGACCTGCAACGATGCTGCATTCCTATTATACATTATATGACATTGTCTTGTCACAGTAAACGTGCGATACTGTAGGTCGCCTAAGAGGCACTTTATGTTGTGTATATTTACGTACGACGTCTATGCCAGTGTGAGTGCGCTGCGCAGATACACAGAATGATGCACTGGTATCGCTTGCTGAATTTCTCGATATATGTACAATACAGTCGTCCACCGTCCCGATACGTAGCTAAGCGATCAACGAAATTGAGAATCGGATACAAAAAAGCACAACGAGCGCCCTGCAACGATGCTGCATTCCTATTATACATTATATGACATTGTCTTGTCACAGTAAACGTGCGATACTGTAGGTCGCCTAAGAGGCATCTATGTTGTGTATATTTACGTACGACGTCTATGCACTGGCAGTGTGAGTGCGCTGTGCAGATACACAGAATGATGCACTGGTATCGCTTGCTGAAGTTCTCGATATATGTACAATACAGTCTTCCACCGTCCCGATACGTAGCTAAGCGATCAACGAAATTGAGAATCGGATACAAAAAAGAACAGCGAGCGCCCTGCAACAATGCCGCATTCCTATTAAACATTATATGACATTGTCTTGTCACAGTAAACGTGCGATACTGTGGGTCACCTTAGAGGCACTTTATGTTGTTTATATTTACGTACGACGTCTATGCCAGTGTGAGTGCGCTGTGCAGATACACAGACTGATGCACTGGTATCGCTTGCTGGATTTCTCGATATATGTACAATACAGTCTTCCACCGTCCCTATACGTAGCTAAGCGATCAACGAAATTGAGAATCGGATACAAAAAAGCACAGCGAGCGCCCTGCAACGATGCTGCATTCCCATTAAACATTATATGACATTGTCTTGTCACAGTAAACGTGCGATACTGTAGGTCGCCTAAGATGCACTTTATGTTGTGTATATTTACGTACGACGTCTATGCCAGTGTGAGTGCGCTGTGCAGATGATGATGATGATTGGGGTTTATTGGCGCAAGGGCCAGATGTGGCCAAAGAGCGCCAAGCGCTGTGCAGATACACAGACTGATGCACTGGTATCGCTTGCTGGATTTCTCCATATATGTACAATACAGTCTTCCACCTTCCCGATACGTAGCTAAGCGATCAACGAAATTGAGAATCGGATACAAAAAAGCACAGCGAGCGCCCTGCAACGATGCTGCTTTCCCATTAAGCATTATATGACATTGTCTTGTCACAGTAAACGTGCGATACTGTAGGTCGCCTAAGATGCACTTTATGTTGTGTATATTTACGTACGACGTCTATGCCAGTGTGAGTGCGCTGCGCAGATACACAGAATGATGCACTGGTATCGCTTGCTGAATTTCTCGATATATGTACAATACAGTCGTCCACCGTCCCGATACGTAGCTAAGCGATCAACGAAATTGAGAATCGGATACAAAAAAGCACAGCGAGCGCCCTGCAACGATGCTGCATTCCTATTATACATTATATGACATTGTCTTGTCACAGTAAACGTGCGATACTGTAGGTCGCCTAAGAGGCACTTTATGTTGTGTATATTTACGTACGACGTCTATGCCAGTGTGAGTGCGCTGCGCAGATACACAGAATGATGCACTGGTATCGCTTGCTGAATTTCTCGATATATGTACAATACAGTCGTCCACCGTCCCGATACGTAGCTAAGCGTTCAACGAAATTGAGAATCGGATACAAAAAAGCACAGCGAGCGCCCTGCAACGATGCTGCATTCCTATTATACATTATATGACATTGTCTTGTCACAGTAAACGTGCGATACTGTAGGTCGCCTAAGAGGCATCTATGTTGTGTATATTTACGTACGACGTCTATGCACTGGCAGTGTGAGTGCGCTGTGCAGATACACAGAATGATGCACTGGTATCGCTTGCTGAAGTTCTCGATATATGTACAATACAGTCTTCCACCGTCCCGATACGTAGCTAAGCGATCAACGAAATTGAGAATCGCATACAAAAAAGCACAGCGAGTGCCCTGCAACGATGCTGCATTCCTATTATACATTATATGACATTGTCTTGTCACAGTAAACGTGCGATACTGTAGGTCGCCTAAGAGGCACTTTATGTTGTGTATATTTACGTACGACGTCTATGCCAGTGTGAGTGCGCTGCGCAGATACACAGAATGATGCACTGGTATCGCTTGCTGAATTTCTCGATATATGTACAATACAGTCGTCCACCGTCCCGATACGTAGCTAAGCGATCAACGAAATTGAGAATCGGATACAAAAAAGCACAGCGAGCGCCCTGCAACGATGCTGCATTCCTATTATACATTATATGACATTGTCTTGTCACAGTAAACGTGCGATACTGTAGGTCGCCTAAGAGGCACTTTATGTTGCGTATATTTACGTACGACGTCTATGCCAGTGTGAGTGCGCTGCGCAGATAGACAGAATGATGCAATGGTATCGCTTGCTGGATGTCTCAATATATGTACAATACAGTCTTCCACCGTCCCGATACGTAGCTAAGCTATCAACGAAATTGAGAATCGGATACAAAAAAGCACAGCGAGTGCCCTGCAACGATGCTGCATTCCTATTATACATTATATGACATTGTCTTGTCACAGTAAACGTGCGATACTGTAGGTCGCCTAAGAGGCACTTTATGTTGTGTATATTTACGTACGACGTCTATGCCAGTGTGAGTGCGCTGCGCAGATACACAGAATTATGCACTGGTATCGCTTGCTGACTTTCTCGATATATGTACAATACAGTCGTCCACCGTCCCGATACGTAGCTAAGCGATCAACGAAATTGAGAATCGGATACAAAAAAGCACAGCGAGCGCCCTGCAACGATGCTGCATTCCTATTATACATTATATGACATTGTCTTGTCACAGTAAACGTGCGATACTGTAGGTCGCCTAAGAGGCATCTATGTTGTGTATATTTACGTACGACGTCTATGCACTGGCAGTGTGAGTGCGCTGTGCAGATACACAGAATGATGCACTGGTATCGCTTGCTGAAGTTCTCGATATATGTACAATACAGTCTTCCACCGTCCCGATACGTAGCTAAGCGATCAACGAAATTGAGAATCGGATACAAAAAAGAACAGCGAGCGCCCTGCAACAATGCCGCATTCCTATTAAACATTATATGACATTGTCTTGTCACAGTAAACGTGCGATACTGTGGGTCACCTTAGAGGCACTTTATGTTGTTTATATTTACGTACGACGTCTATGCCAGTGTGAGTGCGCTGTGCAGATACACAGACTGATGCACTGGTATCGCTTGCTGGATTTCTCGATATATGTACAATACAGTCTTCCACCGTCCCTATACGTAGCTAAGCGCTCAACGAAATTGAGAATCGGATACAAAAAAGCACAGCAAGCGCCCTGCAACGATGCTGCATTCCCATTAAACATTATATGACATTGTCTTGTCACAGTAAACGTGCGATACTGTAGGTCGCCTAAGATGCACTTTATGTTGTGTATATTTACGTACGACGTCTATGCCAGTGTGAGTGCGCTGTGCAGATACACAGACTGATGCACTGGTATCGCTTGCTGAATTTCTCGATATATGTACAATACAGTCGTCCACCGTCCCGATACGTAGCTAAGCGATCAACGAAATTGAGAATCGGATACAAAAAAGCACAGCGAGCGCCCTGCAACGATGCTGCATTCCTATTATACATTATATGACATTGTCTTGTCACAGTAAACGTGCGATACTGTAGGTCGCCTAAGAGGCATCTATGTTGTGTATATTTACGTACGACGTCTATGCACTGGCAGTGTGAGTGCGCTGTGCAGATACACAGAATGATGCACTGGTATCGCTTGCTGAAGTTCTCGATATATGTACAATACAGTCTTCCACCGTCCCGATACGTAGCTAAGCGATCAACGAAATTGAGAATCGGATACAAAAAAGAACAGCGAGCGCCCTGCAACAATGCCGCATTCCTATTAAACATTATATGACATTGTCTTGTCACAGTAAACGTGCGATACTGTGGGTCACCTTAGAGGCACTTTATGTTGTTTATATTTACGTACGACGTCTATGCCAGTGTGAGTGCGCTGTGCAGATACACAGACTGATGCACTGGTATCGCTTGCTGGATTTCTCGATATATGTACAATACAGTCTTCCACCGTCCCTATACGTAGCTAAGCGATCAACGAAATTGAGAATCGGATACAAAAAAGCACAGCGAGCGCCCTGCAACGATGCTGCATTCCCATTAAACATTATATGACATTGTCTTGTCACAGTAAACGTGCGATACTGTAGGTCGCCTAAGATGCACTTTATGTTGTGTATATTTACGTACGACGTCTATGCCAGTGTGAGTGCGCTGTGCAGATACACAGACTGATGCACTGGTATCGCTTGCTGGATTTCTCCATATATGTACAATACAGTCTTCCACCGTCCCGATACGTAGCTAAGCGATCAACGAAATTGAGAATCGGATACAAAAAAGCACAGCGAGCGCCCTGCAACGATGCTGCATTCCTATTATACATTATATGACATTGTCTTGTCACAGTAAACGTGCGATACTGTAGGTCGCCTAAGAGGCACTTTATGTTGTGTATATTTACGTACGACGTCTATGCCAGTGTGAGTGCGCTGCGCAGATACACAGAATGATGCACTGGTATCGCTTGCTGAATTTCTCGATATATGTACAATACAGTCGTCCACCGTCCCGATACGTAGCTAAGCGATCAACGAAATTGAGAATCGGATACAAAAAAGCACAGCGAGCGCCCTGCAACGATGCTGCATTCCTATTATACATTATATGACATTGTCTTGTCACAGTAAACGTGCGATACTGTAGGTCGCCTAAGAGGCACTTTATGTTGCGTATATTTACGTACGACGTCTATGCCAGTGTGAGTGCGCTGCGCAGATAGACAGAATGATGCAATGGTATCGCTTGCTGGATTTCTCCATATATGTACAATACAGTCTTCCACCGTCCCGATACGTAGCTAAGCGATCAACGAAATTGAGAATCGGATACAAAAAAGCACAGCGAGCGCCCTGCAACGATGCTGCATTCCTATTATACATTATATGACATTGTCTTGTCACAGTAAACGTGCGATACTGTAGGTCGCCTAAGAGGCACTTTATGTTGCGTATATTTACGTACGAAGTCTATGCCAGTGTGAGTGCGCTGCGCAGATAGACAGAATGATGCAATGGTATCGCTTGCTGGATGTCTCAATATATGTACAATACAGTCTTCCACCGTCCCGATACGTAGCTAAGCTATCAACGAAATTGAGAATCGGATACAAAAAAGCACAGCGAGTGCCCTGCAACGATGCTGCATTCCTATTATACATTATATGACATTGTCTTGTCACAGTAAACGTGCGATCATTATATGACATTGTCTTGTCACAGTAAACGTGCGATACTGTAGGTCGCCTAAGAGGCACTTTATGTTGTGTATATTTACGTACGACGTCTATGCCAGTGTGAGTGCGCTGCGCAGATACACAGAATGATGCACTGGTATCGCTTGCTGAATTTCTCGATATATGTACAATACAGTCGTCCACCGTCCCGATACGTAGCTAAGCGATCAACGAAATTGAGAATCGGATACAAAAAAGCACAGCGAGCGCCCTGCAACGATGCTGCATTCCTATTATACATTATATGACATTGTCTTGTCACAGTAAACGTGCGATACTGTAGGTCGCCTAAGAGGCACTTTATGTTGCGTATATTTACGTACGACGTCTATGCCAGTGTGAGTGCGCTGCGCAGATAGACAGAATGATGCAATGGTATCGCTTGCTGGATGTCTCATATATGTACAATACAGTCTTCCACCTTCCCGATACGTAGCTAAGCGATCAACGAAATTGAGAATCGGATACAAAAAAGCACAGCGAGCGCCCTGCAACGATGCTGCATTCCTATTATACATTATATGACATTGTCTTGTCACAGTAAACGTGCGATACTGTAGGTCGCCTAAGAGGCACTTTATGTTGTGTATATTTACGTACGACGTCTATGCCAGTGTGAGTGCGCTGCGCAGATACACAGAATGATGCACTGGTATCGCTTGCTGAATTTCTCGATATATGTACAATACAGTCGTCCACCGTCCCGATACGTAGCTAAGCGATCAACGAAATTGAGAATCGGATACAAAAAAGCACAGCGAGCGCCCTGCAACGATGCTGCATTCCTATTATACATTATATGACATTGTCTTGTCACAGTAAACGTGCGATACTGTAGGTCGCCTAAGAGGCACTTATGTTGTGTATATTTACGTACGACGTCTATGCCTGCAGTGTGAGTGCGCTGTGCAGATACACAGAATGATGCACTGGTATCGCTTGCTGAAGTTCTCGATATATGTACAATACAGTCTTCCACCGTCCCGATACGTAGCTAAGCGATCAACGAAATTGAGAATCGGATACAAAAAAGCACAGCGAGCGCCCTGCAACGATGCTGCATTCCTATTATACATTATATGACATTGTCTTGTCACAGTAAACGTGCGATACTGTAGGTCGCCTAAGAGGCACTTTATGTTGTGTATATTTACGTACGACGTCTATGCCAGTGTGAGTGCGCTGTGCAGATACACAGAATGATGCACTGGTATCGCTTGCTGAATTTCTCGATATATGTACAATACAGTCTTCCACCGTCCCGATACGTAGCTAAGCGATCAACGAAATTGAGAATCGGATACAAAAAAGAACAGCGAGCGCCCTGCAACAATGCCGCATTCCTATTAAACATTATATGACATTGTCTTGTCACAGTAAACGTGCGATACTGTGGGTCACCTAGAGGCACTTTATGTTGTTTATATTTACGTACGACGTCTATGCCAGTGTGAGTGCGCTGTGCAGATACACAGACTGATGCACTGGTATCGCTTGCTGGATTTCTCGATATATGTACAATACAGTCTTCCACCGTCCCTATACGTAGCTAAGCGATCAACGAAATTGAGAATCGGATACAAAAAAGCACAGCGAGCGCCCTGCAACGATGCTGCTTTCCCATTAAGCATTATATGACATTGTCTTGTCACAGTAAACGTGCGATACTGTAGGTCGCCTAAGATGCACTTTATGTTGTGTATATTTACGTACGACGTCTATGCCAGTGTGAGTGCGCTGTGCAGATACACAGACTGATGCACTGGTATCGCTTGCTGGATTTCTCGATATATGTACAATACAGTCTTCCACCTTCCCGATACGTAGCTAAGCGATCAACGAAATTGAGAATCGGATACAAAAAAGCACAGTGAGCGCCCTGCAACGATGCTGCTTTCCCATTAAGCATTATATGACATTGTCTTGTCACAGTAAACGTGCGATACTGTAGGTCGCCTAAGATGCACTTTATGTTGTGTATATTTACGTACGACGTCTATGCCAGTGTGAGTGCGCTGTGCAGATACACAGACTGATGCACTGGTATCGCTTGCTGGATTTCTCGATATATGTACAATACAGTCTTCCACCTTCCCGATACGTAGCTAAGCGATCAACGAAATTGAGAATCGGATACAAAAAAGCACAGTGAGCGCCCTGCAACGATGCTGCTTTCCCATTAAGCATTATATGACATTGTCTTGTCACAGTAAACGTGCGATACTGTAGGTCGCCTAAGAGGCACTTTATGTTGTGTATATTTACGTACGACGTCTATGCCAGTGTGAGTGCGCTGTGCAGATACACAGAATGATGCACTGGTATCGCCTGCTGGATGTGTCGATATATGTACAATACAGTCTTCCACCGTCCCGATACGTAGCTAAGCGATCAACGAAATTGAGAATCGGATACAAAAAAGCACAGCGAGCGCCCTGCAACGATGCTGCATTCCTATTATACATTATATGACATTGTCTTGTCACAGTAAACGTGCGATACTGTAGGTCGCCTAAGAGGCACTTTATGTTGCGTATATTTACGTACGACGTCTATGCCAGTGTGAGTGCGCTGTGCAGATAGACAGAATGATGCAATGGTATCGCTTGCTGGATGTCTCGATATATGTACAATACAGTCGTCCACCGTCCCGATACGTAGCTAAGCGATCAACGAAATTGAGAATCGGATACAAAAAAGCACAGCGAGCGCCCTGCAACGATGCTGCATTCCTATTATACATTATATGACATTGTCTTGTCACAGTAAACGTGCGATACTGTAGGTCGCCTAAGAGGCACTTTATGTTGTGTATATTTACGTACGACGTCTATGCCAGTGTGAGTGCGCTGCGCAGATACACAGAATGATGCACTGGTATCGCTTGCTGAATTTCTCGATATATGTACAATACAGTCGTCCACCGTCCCGATACGTAGCTAAGCGATCAACGAAATTGAGAATCGGATACAAAAAAGCACAGCGAGCGCCCTGCAACGATGCTGCATTCCTATTATACATTATATGACATTGTCTTGTCACAGTAAACGTGCGATACTGTAGGTCGCCTAAGAGGCACTTTATGTTGTGTATATTTACGTACGACGTCTATGCCAGTGTGAGTGCGCTGCGCAGATACACAGAATGATGCACTGGTATCGCTTGATGAATTTCTCGATATATGTACAATACAGTCGTCCACCGTCCCGATACGTAGCTAAGCGATCAACGAAATTGAAAATCGGATACAAAAAAGCACAGCGAGCGCCCTGCAACGATGCTGCATTCCCAATAAACATTATATGACATTGTCTTGTCACAGTAAACGTGCGATACTGTAGGTCGCCTAAGATGCACCTTATGTTGTGTTTATTTACGTACGACGTCTATGCCAGTGTGAGTGCGCTGTGTAGATAGACAGAATGATGCAATGGTATCGCTTGCTGGATGTGTCGATATATGTACAATAGAGTCTTCCACCGTCCCGATACGTAGCTAAGCGATCAGCGAAATTGAGAATCGGATACAAAAAAGCACAGCGAGCGCCCTGCAACGATGCTGCATTCCCATTAAACATTATATGACATTGTCTTGTCACAGTAAACGTGCGATACTGTAGGTCGCCTAAGATGCACTTTATGTTGTGTTTATTTACGTACGACGTCTATGCCAGTGTGAGTGCGCTGTGTAGATAGACAGAATGATGCAATGGTATCGCTTGCTGGATGTGTCGATATATGTACAATAGAGTCTTCCACCGTCCCGATACGTAGCTAAGCAATCAGCGAAATTGAGAATCGGATACAAAAAAGCACAGCGAGCGCCCTGCAACGATGCTGCATTCCTATTATACATTATATGACATTGTCTTGTCACAGTAAACGTGCGATACTGTAGGTCGCCTAAGATGCACTTTATGTTGTGTATATTTACGTACGACGTCTATGCCAGTGTGAGTGCGCTGTGCAGATAAACAGATGATGATGATGATATATGGGGTTTAACGGCGCAAGGGCCAATAATGGCCAAAGAGCGCCGGGCCAGTGTTAATGAGTTTAAGTTGATGCGATGGATTACGAGTGGTGGATATGACGTGGCTGTAAAGGGGCCTAAAATTGTCGCTGTAAAGTGCATAAAATCTACAGGTAATAAGATTATGGGAATGACTAATGGCGTGTGCTATGAACATTGAATATGCATTGCAAATAAATATTACTATTTCCAAAATATGTCCGATGCGAAAATTGGCATGAAGCACTATTGCCTCAACAGAACCCTTGGACATAAAGGCCTGGAGACATGTGCTATACTAAACACTATCGCAACAGGATCCTCTGGCGGGAGGATGTGCTACGAATATCTAGGGCTAATTACATGTAGTACCACGTCATTCAAGAAACCTAGGACTGCTTTGGTATTAAAAATCGGTTCTTTGCCAAGAAACATATTGGGATGGATAGGGATATGGTATCGGTATGCAAGAGGAAAATGTTTCCTTCTCTCTGTTTCGGCTTCCCGGCACTCCAGGAGGACATGGAGGACGGTCAGCCTCTCACCACATCTACCACAGGTTGGTGGTTCATCACCTGTCAACAAAAAACTGTGGGTTCCGTACGTGTGTCCTATTCTCAGCCGACTGAATAGGACGTCAGTTCGCCGTGTTTTCGTTACGGGGGGCCAGAAACCTAACTGTGGTTTAATCAAGTGAAGCTTATTACTTGTTTCAGCATCCCACAAGCGTTGCCAGTGGCTTCGCAGTTTCTTTCGCAGGAAAGGTTTCAGATCTGTTACAGGGACAGCAGCTGTAGGGTTAATAGCGTGTGATGTTATTGACGTAGCCATTCGGTCAGCTAGCACATTACCCTCAATGCTTCTATGGCCAGGCACCCAGCATATAATGACATGCTGGTTACATAAATACGCTTGACAGAGAACGGAATAGAGCTCAGTAAGTACAGGATTTTTTTGTTTACCGAGTGACATCAATGCTTTTACGACGCTTAGGGAGTCCGTAAATATAATTGCCTTTTGAAGTTTTGATTTCCTTATATGCTTCACAGCCGACAACAGTGCATGGGCCTCAGCCGTAAAAATACTCGTTTCCGGGTGGAGTACACCGGATTCCGAGAAGGATGGGCCAACGGCTGCATAAGACACCCCGGCATGTGACTTGGAGGCGTCAGTGTAAAGCTCTGTACACGAGTACTTGTATTGAAGCTCTAAGAAATGCATTTTAATGTGTGCCTCTGGTGCGTGTTTAGTGACCTCTACAAACGATGTATCGCAATCTATGAGTTGCCACTGCCACGGCGGTAACAGTTTCACTGGAGCCATAGGACGATGATCAAGCAGCGGAACACCCATTTCCTCACTGAGGTTCCTCACACGCAAGGAGAATGGCTTTCTCGCTGCAGGTCGATTATGGAAGAGTGTGGCAGCAGTAACGTCATTTATGGTTGAATAAGAAGGATGTTCATTGTTTTCTTGTACTTTCAGAAAATATGTGAAACTGCGATATGAACGCTGCAGATGGAGTGACCACTGGTTAGACTCTACATAGAGGCTTTGGATCGGACTTGTTCGGAAAGCACCGGTCGCGAGGCGGATACCCAGATGGTGAACGGGATCTAGTATTTTTAATGCACTTGGCGTTGCAGAATTATAAATTATAGACCCGTAGTCAAGCCGGGAGAGGACAAGACTCCTATACAAGTTAAGCAAACATTTTCGATCACTGCCCCATGTTGTGCGGGACAGAAGTTTTAGAATGTTCATTGTCTTCAGGCATTTTGTCTTCAGATACTTAATATGAGGAATAAATGTAAGCTTGGAATCTAAAATGATTCCTAAAAACTTATGCTCGCTGCTCAAAGAGAGCGCATCTCCTTTGATTTGTATACTTGGGACAGGCGTTACGCCTCTCTTGTTTGTAAAGAGTATGCAAGTGCTTTTCTGAGCGTTAACATTAAAACCATTCTCCTCCGCCCATTTAGACAATCTGTTAATTCCCAGCTGTACCTGTCGTTCGCAGATGGCAATATTACATGACTTAAAGGCTATCTGCACATCGTCGACATAAATGGAATAAAACATTGTGCGTGGGATGACTGTACGCAGCGAATTCATTTTTACAATAAATAGTGTGCAGCTAAGCACACCGCCCTGCGGCACACCAGTTTCTTGTGTGAATGACCTAGACAAAGCTCTGCCCACCCTTACGCGAAATGTGCGATTAGTGAGGTAACTTTCGATTGTGTTAAGCATATTGCCACGAACACCCATTGCCGAAAGATCTCGGAGAATTCCAAAGCGCCATGTGGTGTCGTAAGCTTTCTCTAGGTCTAGAAATACAGACAGACAGAACTGCTTATGTATGAAAGCATCTCTAATATATGCCTCAATGCGGACAAGGTGGTCTGTAGTAGACATACCTTCTCGAAAACCACACTGGAAGGTGTCCAAAATTTTGTTATTTTCTAGGAAGCATATTAGGCGCCGGTTTATCATTTTTTCATACAGCTTGCACAGGCAGCTTGTTAGAGCTATTGGCCTGTAGCTGCTGGCCAAGGACGGGTCTTTGCCTTGTTTAAGTATGGGGATGATTATGGCTTCCTTCCATGAAGACGGAATACAGCCAGCCGCCCACATGGCATTAAAAAGAGACAAGAGTGTTTTCAGTGTTTCGGGGTGTAAGTACCTAATCATTTCGTACATGATACGATCCCCACCTGGCGCTGAGTTGTTGCAACAAGCGAGAGACGCTTGAAGCTCAGCTAAAGTAAATGGGGAATTGTAGGCCTCACTCGATGAGCCTTTACGATTTAGGGGCCGCCGCTCTTCGCGTTCTTTGATTCTCAGGAATGTTTCGGTATAGTGCGATGCACTTGACACATATTCAAAATGTTCGCCTAGACAATCCGCCTGATCTTCGAGGCTATCACCTTGTGTACTTACTAAGGGTAGGGGATGCGACTCCCGACCTGTTAGTTTATTTACCCGATTCCAGACTTTTCTTTCATCGGTGTACGAATTTATACTGGTGATGTACCTATCCCAACTTTCCCTCTTTGCACGTCGACGTGTTCTCCTACCTTGTGATTTTATCTGTTTGAAATTAATGAGGTTTTCAGCAGTTGGAGAATTGCGAAGCAATCTCCAAGCTTTGTTTTGATTTTTGCGCGCTTTCCGACATTCGTCGTTCCACCATGGGATGCGACGCTTATTAGCTAATCCGCTAGTTTGCTTAATACATTTAGCTGCAGCGCTAATAATGAAACCTGTTAGGTATGCAACAGCGTCTTCTACATTAAAAACAGCAATTTCATCTCCGCCTAAATACGTAAGCTCTCGGAACATTTCCCAGTCGGCCGAGTCCATGTTCCATCGAGGAAAATGTGGCAAGCATGTATCTTGTTTTGTTAAGTTTAGCATAACTGGGAAATGGTCGCTCCCAAAGGGGTTCCTGAGAACAGACCACTCCAGATACGGAATTAGAGTACTCGAGACTATACTTAAATCAATGGCTGAGTATGTGTTATGTGTAACGCTGTAATAAGTTGGCTCTTTTTTGTTAAGTATAGATGCACCTGAAGAAAACAGAAAATTTTCTATAAGGCGTCCTCGCGCATCTAAACGAGAGTCGCCCCATAAGGGGCTATGAGCGTTCACATCACCGACAACTATGTATGGCGGAGGAAGTTCATCAATGAAGCTTTGAAACTGTGTCTTGGAAAGTTGATAACAAGGAGGGACGTAAATCGAACTAATTGTGACTAGCTTACCGAACAGTATTGCTCGGACAGCAACTGCCTCAAGGGAAGTTCGGAGGTTCAATTGCTGACAGGCAACACCTTTATCTACTATTATAGCGACACCGCCTGACGAGGCGGTAGCGTCGTCGCGGTCCTTGCGAAAAATGGCATAGTGCCTTAAAAAGTTTGTGTTCTCTGCTTTGAGATGCGTCTCCTGGACACACAGCACCCTCGGACTATATTTAAGAAGGAGCTCTTTGACATCATCAAGGTTATGAAGGAGACCCCTAACGTTCCATTGTAATATTTGCGTGTTCATATTGAAAAGGAGTTTGTGCTGTGTGTTCAGAAGATGAAGACTAGCTCACGGTGCCCTTTCCAGGCGCCGTGACGCGAGGTTTCTCTTTTCTGGAGCGGTCGAGAGATTCCCGCCGCTCCTTAGGCGCAAGTGGCGCCGTCTGGCTGGTTGTTGTGTCCATAGCCTCTTGTGAGGCGCTGGACACGCGCTCTTGCGAGCGGTTGGTGTGTCGTGACGGCCTCGTCTCGTGGGACGAGACCCTTGAGGCCACCGGCCCGGAGGTCGATGGCCCCTTGTTCTGAGATGGCGGAGCAGCACTAGCTGCAGCCGCCGAGGGGGCGGATGGCGTCACCGCCGGCTCACTGTGTGTGGGCCTGACAGCCGCCGGAGGCCGTTGTGGCGCTGCCCCCTGACGCGCCACTTCGGCAAAGCTATTCTTCGGCAGGTAGGACACCCGCCTTCGCGCTTCTCTGAATGATATGTTCTCTTTGACTTTGATCGTTACTATTTCTTTCTCCTTCTTCCAAGATGGACAGGAACGCGAATACGCGGCGTGCTCCCCATCACAATTTACACAGTGTGGCGCGTTCTCACAAGATTCAGATGGATGTTCATCGGCACATTTGGCACAGGTTATTCGGCCTCGGCAGTTCTGAGAACTGTGGCCAAACCTCTGGCATTTGAAGCAGCGGAGGGGATTCGGGATATAGGGCCTGACTCGGATTTTTACATATCCTGTCTCGATAATCTCGGGAAGTACACTTGAGCCGAATGTTAGGATTAGATGCTTGGTTTGAATCTCTTTACCATCACGCCTTATCTTAATTCTTTTCACATTGATGACATTCTGGTCACTCCATCCCTCCAAAAGTTCAGTCTCAGTTAGCTCCATTAGATCATCATCGGAGATGACACCACGAATGGTGTTCATAGAACGGTGTGGGGTGACACTCACTGGAATGGCCCCGAAAGACACAAGATTGGGTAGCTTTTCGTATTGCTGTTTATCACGGAGTTCAAGAAGTAGATCACCGCTTGCCAATTTGGAAACTTTGTAGCCTGGGCCAAAAGCCTCCATCAGTGATTTCGCAACCAGAAAAGGTGAGACTATTCTTGCTGACTTTTCTGCTTTCTCGGAATGTATAACATGAAATCTTGGGAAATTATCAACTTGGCGGCCAAAAAACTTAAAAACTTCTTCGGTGCGCCCTCGTTTATGAGGGCGATCAGGGAGTCGGGGGAATGACGAAAAAGCCATAAAGGTAACGATGATTTCGGCAGCTATGCCAGCCACCCACCACCGAGCCCAACAAGGGGACGCTACGAGACCCGAAGGAGACGCAGACGCCAGCTGTACATAGCCACTATAACCTAATATAATAGACCCAAGGTTGGATAGATTACACCAGGTTAACCCTTGCTGCCTGGAAAATTGGAAGTAAAACGAAGCGAGGAGAAGACAGGAGAGATGGAAAGTGAGAGAGAAAGACGAAGGTTGGAGGGAGAGAGACAGGAAAAGGCAACTACCGATTTCCCCCGGGTGGGTCAGTCCGGGGGTGCCGTCTACGTGAAGCCGAGGCCAAAGGGGTGTGTTGCCTCCGCCAAGGGGCCATAAAGGTCCAAGCACTCAGCATTGGCTCAACCCCCAGGATCCTCTTTTCCCCGGACACGGCTAAGCCGCGCACGGGTAGACGCGGGAGGGTCCAACCCTCGTGTGCTCGGGTACGTGGTGTCGCAAAGCACCAAACGCCTGCTTACGCAGACGCCCCTGCGGGGGTGCAGATAAACAGAATGATGCACTGGTATCGCTTGCTGAATTTCTCGATATATGTACAATACAGTCTTCCACCGTCCCGATACGTAGCTAAGCGATCAACGAAATTGAGAATCGGATACAAAAAAGAACAGCGAGCGCCCTGCAACGATGGCGCACTCCTATTAAACATTATATGACATTGTCTTGTCACAGTAAACGTGCGATACTGTGGGTCACCTAAGAGGCACTTTATTTTGTGTATATTTACGTACGACGTCTATGCCAGTGTGAGTGCGCTGTGCAGATACACAGAATGATGCACTGGCATCGCTTGCTGAATTTCTCGATATATGTACAATACAGTCTTCCACCGTCCCGATACGTAGCTAAGCGATCAACGAAATTCAGAATCGGATACATAAAAGAACAGCGAGCGCCCTGCAACGATGCCGCATTCCTATTAAACATTATATGACATTGTCTAGTCACAGTAAACGTGCGATACTGTGGGTGACCTAAGAGGCACTTTATGTTGTGTATATTTACGTACGACGTCTATGCCAATGTGAGTGCGCTGTGCAGATACACAGAATGATGCACTGGTATCGCTTTCTGAATTTCTCGATATATGTACAATACAGTCTTCCACCGTCCCGATACGTAGCTAAGCGATCAACGAAATTGAGAATCGGATACAAAAAAGCACAGCGAGCGCCCTGCAACGATGCTGCATTCCTATTATACATTATATGACATTGTCTTGTCACAGTAAACGTGCGATACTGTAGGTCGCCTAAGATGCACTTTATGTTGTGTATATTTACGTACGACGTCTATGCCAGTGTGAGTGCGCTGTGCAGATAAACAGAATGATGCACTGGTATCGCTTGCTGGATGTGTCGATATATGTACAATAGAGTCTTCCACCGTCCCGATACGTAGCTAAGCGATCAGCGAAATTGAGAATCGGATACAAAAAAGCACAGCGAGCGCCCTGCAACGATGCTGCATTCCCATTAAACATTATATGACATTGTCTAGTCACAGTAAACGTGCGATACTGTAGGTCGCCTAAGATGCACTTTATGTTGTGTTTATTTACGTACGACGTCTATGCCAGTGTGAGTGCGCTGTGTAGATAGACAGAATGATGCACTGGTATCGCTTGCTGAATTTCTCGATATATGTACAATAGAGTCTTCCACCGTCCCGATAAGGAGCTATGCGATCAACGAAATTGAGAATCGGATACAAAAAAGAACAGCGAGCGCCCTGCAACGATGGCGCACTCCTATTAAACATTATATGACATTGTCTTGTCACAGTAAACGTGCGATACTGTGGGTCACCTAAGAGGCACTTTATTTTGTGTATATTTACGTACGACGTCTATGCCAGTGTGAGTGCGCTGTGCAGATACACAGAATGATGCACTGGCATCGCTTGCTGAATTTCTCGATATATGTACAATACAGTCTTCCACCGTCCCGATACGTAGCTAAGCGATCAACGAAATTGAGAATCGGATACAAAAAAGAACAGCGAGCGCCCTGCAACGATGGCGCACTCCTATTAAACATTATATGACATTGTCTTGTCACAGTAAACGTGCGATACTGTGGGTCACCTAAGAGGCACTTTATTTTGTGTATATTTACGTACGACGTCTATGCCAGTGTGAGTGCGCTGTGCAGATACACAGAATGATGCACTGGCATCGCTTGCTGAATTTCTCGATATATGTACAATACAGTCTTCCACCGTCCCGATACGTAGCTAAGCGATCAACGAAATTCAGAATCGGATACATAAAAGAACAGCGAGCGCCCTGCAACGATGCCGCATTCCTATTAAACATTATATGACATTGTCTAGTCACAGTAAACGTGCGATACTGTGGGTGACCTAAGAGGCACTTTATGTTGTGTATATTTACGTACGACGTCTATGCCAATGTGAGTGCGCTGTGCAGATACACAGAATGATGCACTGGTATCGCTTTCTGAATTTCTCGATATATGTACAATACAGTCTTCCACCGTCCCGATACGTAGCTAAGCGATCAACGAAATTGAGAATCGGATACAAAAAAGCACAGCGAGCGCCCTGCAACGATGCTGCATTCCTATTATACATTATATGACATTGTCTTGTCACAGTAAACGTGCGATACTGTAGGTCGCCTAAGATGCACTTTATGTTGTGTATATTTACGTACGACGTCTATGCCAGTGTGAGTGCGCTGTGCAGATGCACAGAATGATGCACTGGTATCGCTTGCTGGATTTCTCGATATATGTACAATACAGTCTTCCACCTTCCCGATACGTAGCTAAGCGATCAACGAAATTGAGAATCGGATACAAAAAAGCACAGCGAGCGCCCTGCAACGATGCTGCTTTCCCATTAAGCATTATATGACATTGTCTTGTCACAGTAAACGTGCGATACTGTAGGTCGCCTAAGATGCACTTTATGTTGTGTATATTTACGTACGACGTCTATGCCAGTGTGAGTGCGCTGTGCAGATACACAGACTGATGCACTGGTATCGCTTGCTGGATTTCTCGATATATGTACAATACAGTCTTCCACCTTCCCGATACGTAGCTAAGCGATCAACGAAATTGAGAATCGGATACAAAAAAGCACAGTGAGCGCCCTGCAACGATGCTGCTTTCCCATTAAGCATTATATGACATTGTCTTGTCACAGTAAACGTGCGATACTGTAGGTCGCCTAAGAGGCACTTTATGTTGTGTATATTTACGTACGACGTCTATGCCAGTGTGAGTGCGCTGTGCAGATACACAGAATGATGCACTGGTATCGCCTGCTGGATGTGTCGATATATGTACAATACAGTCTTCCACCGTCCCGATACGTAGCTAAGCGATCAACGAAATTGAGAATCGGATACAAAAAAGCACAGCGAGCGCCCTGCAACGATGCTGCATTCCTATTATACATTATATGACATTGTCTTGTCACAGTAAACGTGCGATACTGTAGGTCGCCTAAGAGGCACTTTATGTTGCGTATATTTACGTACGACGTCTATGCCAGTGTGAGTGCGCTGTGCAGATAGACAGAATGATGCAATGGTATCGCTTGCTGGATGTCTCGATATATGTACAATACAGTCGTCCACCATCCCGATACGTAGCTAAGCGATCAACGAAATTGAGAATCGGATACAAAAAAGCACAGCGAGCGCCCTGCAACGATGCTGCATTCCTATTATACATTATATGACATTGTCTTGTCACAGTAAACGTGCGATACTGTAGGTCGCCTAAGAGGCACTTTATGTTGTGTATATTTACGTACGACGTCTATGCCAGTGTGAGTGCGCTGCGCAGATACACAGAATGATGCACTGGTATCGCTTGCTGAATTTCTCGATATATGTACAATACAGTCGTCCACCGTCCCGATACGTAGCTAAGCGATCAACGAAATTGAGAATCGGATACAAAAAAGCACAGCGAGCGCCCTGCAACGATGCTGCATTCCTATTATACATTATATGACATTGTCTTGTCACAGTAAACGTGCGATACTGTAGGTCGCCTAAGAGGCACTTTATGTTGTGTATATTTACGTACGACGTCTATGCCAGTGTGAGTGCGCTGCGCAGATACACAGAATGATGCACTGGTATCGCTTGATGAATTTCTCGATATATGTACAATACAGTCGTCCACCGTCCCGATACGTAGCTAAGCGATCAACGAAATTGAAAATCGGATACAAAAAAGCACAGCGAGCGCCCTGCAACGATGCTGCATTCCCAATAAACATTATATGACATTGTCTTGTCACAGTAAACGTGCGATACTGTAGGTCGCCTAAGATGCACCTTATGTTGTGTTTATTTACGTACGACGTCTATGCCAGTGTGAGTGCGCTGTGTAGATAGACAGAATGATGCAATGGTATCGCTTGCTGGATGTGTCGATATATGTACAATAGAGTCTTCCACCGTCCCGATACGTAGCTAAGCGATCAGCGAAATTGAGAATCGGATACAAAAAAGCACAGCGAGCGCCCTGCAACGATGCTGCATTCCCATTAAACATTATATGACATTGTCTTGTCACAGTAAACGTGCGATACTGTAGGTCGCCTAAGATGCACTTTATGTTGTGTTTATTTACGTACGACGTCTATGCCAGTGTGAGTGCGCTGTGTAGATAGACAGAATGATGCAATGGTATCGCTTGCTGGATGTGTCGATATATGTACAATAGAGTCTTCCACCGTCCCGATACGTAGCTAAGCAATCAGCGAAATTGAGAATCGGATACAAAAAAGCACAGCGAGCGCCCTGCAACGATGCTGCATTCCTATTATACATTATATGACATTGTCTTGTCACAGTAAACGTGCGATACTGTAGGTCGCCTAAGATGCACTTTATGTTGTGTATATTTACGTACGACGTCTATGCCAGTGTGAGTGCGCTGTGCAGATAAACAGATGATGATGATGATATATGGGGTTTAACGGCGCAAGGGCCAATAATGGCCAAAGAGCGCCGGGCCAGTGTTAATGAGTTTAAGTTGATGCGATGGATTACGAGTGGTGGATATGACGTGGCTGTAAAGGGGCCTAAAATTGTCGCTGTAAAGTGCATAAAATCTACAGGTAATAAGATTATGGGAATGACTAATGGCGTGTGCTATGAACATTGAATATGCATTGCAAATAAATATTACTATTTCCAAAATATGTCCGATGCGAAAATTGGCATGAAGCACTATTGCCTCAACAGAACCCTTGGACATAAAGGCCTGGAGACATGTGCTATACTAAACACTATCGCAACAGGATCCTCTGGCGGGAGGATGTGCTACGAATATCTAGGGCTAATTACATGTAGTACCACGTCATTCAAGAAACCTAGGACTGCTTTGGTATTAAAAATCGGTTCTTTGCCAAGAAACATATTGGGATGGATAGGGATATGGTATCGGTATGCAAGAGGAAAATGTTTCCTTCTCTCTGTTTCGGCTTCCCGGCACTCCAGGAGGACATGGAGGACGGTCAGCCTCTCACCACATCTACCACAGGTTGGTGGTTCATCACCTGTCAACAAAAAACTGTGGGTTCCGTACGTGTGTCCTATTCTCAGCCGACTGAATAGGACGTCAGTTCGCCGTGTTTTCGTTACGGGGGGCCAGAAACCTAACTGTGGTTTAATCAAGTGAAGCTTATTACTTGTTTCAGCATCCCACAAGCGTTGCCAGTGGCTTCGCAGTTTCTTTCGCAGGAAAGGTTTCAGATCTGTTACAGGGACAGCAGCTGTAGGGTTAATAGCGTGTGATGTTATTGACGTAGCCATTCGGTCAGCTAGCACATTACCCTCAATGCTTCTATGGCCAGGCACCCAGCATATAATGACATGCTGGTTACATAAATACGCTTGACAGAGAACGGAATAGAGCTCAGTAAGTACAGGATTTTTTTGTTTACCGAGTGACATCAATGCTTTTACGACGCTTAGGGAGTCCGTAAATATAATTGCCTTTTGAAGTTTTGATTTCCTTATATGCTTCACAGCCGACAACAGTGCATGGGCCTCAGCCGTAAAAATACTCGTTTCCGGGTGGAGTACACCGGATTCCGAGAAGGATGGGCCAACGGCTGCATAAGACACCCCGGCATGTGACTTGGAGGCGTCAGTGTAAAGCTCTGTACACGAGTACTTGTATTGAAGCTCTAAGAAATGCATTTTAATGTGTGCCTCTGGTGCGTGTTTAGTGACCTCTACAAACGATGTATCGCAATCTATGAGTTGCCACTGCCACGGCGGTAACAGTTTCACTGGAGCCATAGGACGATGATCAAGCAGCGGAACACCCATTTCCTCACTGAGGTTCCTCACACGCAAGGAGAATGGCTTTCTCGCTGCAGGTCGATTATGGAAGAGTGTGGCAGCAGTAACGTCATTTATGGTTGAATAAGAAGGATGTTCATTGTTTTCTTGTACTTTCAGAAAATATGTGAAACTGCGATATGAACGCTGCAGATGGAGTGACCACTGGTTAGACTCTACATAGAGGCTTTGGATCGGACTTGTTCGGAAAGCACCGGTCGCGAGGCGGATACCCAGATGGTGAACGGGATCTAGTATTTTTAATGCACTTGGCGTTGCAGAATTATAAATTATAGACCCGTAGTCAAGCCGGGAGAGGACAAGACTCCTATACAAGTTAAGCAAACATTTTCGATCACTGCCCCATGTTGTGCGGGACAGAAGTTTTAGAATGTTCATTGTCTTCAGGCATTTTGTCTTCAGATACTTAATATGAGGAATAAATGTAAGCTTGGAATCTAAAATGATTCCTAAAAACTTATGCTCGCTGCTCAAAGAGAGCGCATCCCCTTTGATTTGTATACTTGGGACAGGCGTTACGCCTCTCTTGTTTGTAAAGAGTATGCAAGTGCTTTTCTGAGCGTTAACATTAAAACCATTCTCCTCCGCCCATTTAGACAATCTGTTAATTCCCAGCTGTACCTGTCGTTCGCAGATGGCAATATTACATGACTTAAAGGCTATCTGCACATCGTCGACATAAATGGAATAAAACATTGTGCGTGGGATGACTGTACGCAGCGAATTCATTTTTACAATAAATAGTGTGCAGCTAAGCACACCGCCCTGCGGCACACCAGTTTCTTGTGTGAATGACCTAGACAAAGCTCTGCCCACCCTTACGCGAAATGTGCGATTAGTGAGGTAACTTTCGATTGTGTTAAGCATATTGCCACGAACACCCATTGCCGAAAGATCTCGGAGAATTCCAAAGCGCCATGTGGTGTCGTAAGCTTTCTCTAGGTCTAGAAATACAGACTAGACAGAACTGCTTATGTATGAAAGCATCTCTAATATATGCCTCAATGCGGACAAGGTGGTCTGTAGTAGACATACCTTCTCGAAAACCACACTGGAAGGTGTCCAAAATTTTGTTATTTTCTAGGAAGCATATTAGGCGCCGGTTTATCATTTTTTCATACAGCTTGCACAGGCAGCTTGTTAGAGCTATTGGCCTGTAGCTGCTGGCCAAGGACGGGTCTTTGCCTTGTTTAAGTATGGGGATGATTATGGCTTCCTTCCATGAAGACGGAATACAGCCAGCCGCCCACATGGCATTAAAAAGAGACAAGAGTGTTTTCAGTGTTTCGGGGTGTAAGTACCTAATCATTTCGTACATGATACGATCCCCACCTGGCGCTGAGTTGTTGCAACAAGCGAGAGACGCTTGAAGCTCAGCTAAAGTAAATGGGGAATTGTAGGCCTCACTCGATGAGCCTTTACGATTTAGGGGCCGCCGCTCTTCGCGTTCTTTGATTCTCAGGAATGTTTCGGTATAGTGCGATGCACTTGACACATATTCAAAATGTTCGCCTAGACAATCCGCCTGATCTTCGAGGCTATCACCTTGTGTACTTACTAAGGGTAGGGGATGCGACTCCCGACCTGTTAGTTTATTTACCCGATTCCAGACTTTTCTTTCATCGGTGTACGAATTTATACTGGTGATGTACCTATCCCAACTTTCCCTCTTTGCACGTCGACGTGTTCTCCTACCTTGTGATTTTATCTGTTTGAAATTAATGAGGTTTTCAGCAGTTGGAGAATTGCGAAGCAATCTCCAAGCTTTGTTTTGATTTTTGCGCGCTTTCCGACATTCGTCGTTCCACCATGGGATGCGACGCTTATTAGCTAATCCGCTAGTTTGCTTAATACATTTAGCTGCAGCGCTAATAATGAAACCTGTTAGGTATGCAACAGCGTCTTCTACATTAAAAACAGCAATTTCATCTCCGCCTAAATACGTAAGCTCTCGGAACATTTCCCAGTCGGCCGAGTCCATGTTCCATCGAGGAAAATGTGGCAAGCATGTATCTTGTTTTGTTAAGTTTAGCATAACTGGGAAATGGTCGCTCCCAAAGGGGTTCCTGAGAACAGACCACTCCAGATACGGAATTAGAGTACTCGAGACTATACTTAAATCAATGGCTGAGTATGTGTTATGTGTAACGCTGTAATAAGTTGGCTCTTTTTTGTTAAGTATAGATGCACCTGAAGAAAACAGAAAATTTTCTATAAGGCGTCCTCGCGCATCTAAACGAGAGTCGCCCCATAAGGGGCTATGAGCGTTCACATCACCGACAACTATGTATGGCGGAGGAAGTTCATCAATGAAGCTTTGAAACTGTGTCTTGGAAAGTTGATAACAAGGAGGGACGTAAATCGAACTAATTGTGACTAGCTTACCGAACAGTATTGCTCGGACAGCAACTGCCTCAAGGGAAGTTCGGAGGTTCAATTGCTGACAGGCAACACCTTTATCTACTATTATAGCGACACCGCCTGACGAGGCGGTAGCGTCGTCGCGGTCCTTGCGAAAAATGGCATAGTGCCTTAAAAAGTTTGTGTTCTCTGCTTTGAGATGCGTCTCCTGGACACACAGCACCCTCGGACTATATTTAAGAAGGAGCTCTTTGACATCATCAAGGTTATGAAGGAGACCCCTAACGTTCCATTGTAATATTTGCGTGTTCATATTGAAAAGGAGTTTGTGCTGTGTGTTCAGAAGATGAAGACTAGCTCACGGTGCCCTTTCCAGGCGCCGTGACGCGAGGTTTCTCTTTTCTGGAGCGGTCGAGAGATTCCCGCCGCTCCTTAGGCGCAAGTGGCGCCGTCTGGCTGGTTGTTGTGTCCATAGCCTCTTGTGAGGCGCTGGACACGCGCTCTTGCGAGCGGTTGGTGTGTCGTGACGGCCTCGTCTCGTGGGACGAGACCCTTGAGGCCACCGGCCCGGAGGTCGATGGCCCCTTGTTCTGAGATGGCGGAGCAGCACTAGCTGCAGCCGCCGAGGGGGCGGATGGCGTCACCGCCGGCTCACTGTGTGTGGGCCTGACAGCCGCCGGAGGCCGTTGTGGCGCTGCCCCCTGACGCGCCACTTCGGCAAAGCTATTCTTCGGCAGGTAGGACACCCGCCTTCGCGCTTCTCTGAATGATATGTTCTCTTTGACTTTGATCGTTACTATTTCTTTCTCCTTCTTCCAAGATGGACAGGAACGCGAATACGCGGCGTGCTCCCCATCACAATTTACACAGTGTGGCGCGTTCTCACAAGATTCAGATGGATGTTCATCGGCACATTTGGCACAGGTTATTCGGCCTCGGCAGTTCTGAGAACTGTGGCCAAACCTCTGGCATTTGAAGCAGCGGAGGGGATTCGGGATATAGGGCCTGACTCGGATTTTTACATATCCTGTCTCGATAATCTCGGGAAGTACACTTGAGCCGAATGTTAGGATTAGATGCTTGGTTTGAATCTCTTTACCATCACGCCTTATCTTAATTCTTTTCACATTGATGACATTCTGGTCACTCCATCCCTCCAAAAGTTCAGTCTCAGTTAGCTCCATTAGATCATCATCGGAGATGACACCACGAATGGTGTTCATAGAACGGTGTGGGGTGACACTCACTGGAATGGCCCCGAAAGACACAAGATTGGGTAGCTTTTCGTATTGCTGTTTATCACGGAGTTCAAGAAGTAGATCACCGCTTGCCAATTTGGAAACTTTGTAGCCTGGGCCAAAAGCCTCCATCAGTGATTTCGCAACCAGAAAAGGTGAGACTATTCTTGCTGACTTTTCTGCTTTCTCGGAATGTATAACATGAAATCTTGGGAAATTATCAACTTGGCGGCCAAAAAACTTAAAAACTTCTTCGGTGCGCCCTCGTTTATGAGGGCGATCAGGGAGTCGGGGGAATGACGAAAAAGCCATAAAGGTAACGATGATTTCGGCAGCTATGCCAGCCACCCACCACCGAGCCCAACAAGGGGACGCTACGAGACCCGAAGGAGACGCAGACGCCAGCTGTACATAGCCACTATAACCTAATATAATAGACCCAAGGTTGGATAGATTACACCAGGTTAACCCTTGCTGCCTGGAAAATTGGAAGTTAAACGAAGCGAGGAGAAGACAGGAGAGATGGAAAGTGAGAGAGAAAGACGAAGGTTGGAGGGAGAGAGACAGGAAAAGGCAACTACCGATTTCCCCCGGGTGGGTCAGTCCGGGGGTGCCGTCTACGTGAAGCCGAGGCCAAAGGGGTGTGTTGCCTCCGCCGAGGGGCCATAAAGGTCCAAGCACTCAGCATTGGCTCAACCCCCAGGATCCCCTTTCCCCGGACACGGCTAAGCCACGCACGGTTAAGCGTGGGAGGGTCCGACCCCCATGTGCTCGGGTCCGTGGTGTCGCAACCCACCAAACGCCTGCTTACGCAGGCGCCCCTGCGGGGGTAACATTCAAGGGAGTGGTCCGCGAAAAACAATCGAAGACAACGGAAGCCGAGGTTCTTCAGGCTCGTCCTTTCCGTTCTCAAGATCGACTGCGTCAACGAAATGAGAAGCGGATATGGAACGAGTTGGAGTGCTGTGTCATTTAAGACTTCGGAATGGCTGCGCCTGTCGTGCCATCTTTAAGATGGGCGAAGTGGCACAGATTCGATATGTGGCACTTCAGGTTACTGTTAATCCCTGACAGTGCCTTAAAGTACCCGATACACGCGTTGGAGACCTGTTTAGCCGTGTTTGCGTGGAGAGAAGTTCAGCAATGTGATGAGGTTCTTTCAATAAATTACTCGCTACTGAGGCAGAGCCTCAGTTCATAAATGACGAAGCCCTCGTCACCACAACAGCATTCATTAAAGAAAATTACCGCGAAAAGAGAAAACGAAACTCATCAACTAACCACAACAACAAAAGAGGGTAAAGTCTAGATAAAGGCATCAATTAGAGGGGCCTACAGTTTCATGGTTCGCACTGGAGCTGTGAGATGAACTAAGCGCGATAGAGGTGAGCACGAAGTAGAGTAGGTACCGGTGGCGAAACTAGAAGCGGTCGAAGCAAAATCCTGGTCGCCACAAGCGAACACCAGGGATCCCTATGCAGGAGGAAGTTCCGCAAGTTCACTGTGACTTGGGAACCTGGATAGGTCACCTAGTAGGGTCTATAGTCTGTCACCGCAAACAAGTCCAAGGGCTTCACCTCTGCGACCGGTACAAGGGCTTCGTTTCTTCCAATGTCGGTCGGCACC
>NC_051158.1:149089430-149207452 GCF_013339745.2 Dermacentor silvarum | reverse complement strand
AGCATCGTTGCAGGGCCGCTCGCGTTGCTTTTTTGTATCCGATTCTCATTTCGGGTGATCGCTTAGCTACGTACGGGACGGTGGAAGACTGTATTGTACATATATCGAGAATTCCAGCAGCGATACCAGTGCATCATTCTGTGTATCTGCACAGCGCACTCACACTGGCATAGACGTCGTACGTAAATACACAACATAAAGTGCCTCTTTGACCTACAGTATCGCACGTTTACTTGACAAGACATGTCTATAATGTTAATGGAATGCAGCATCGTTGCAGGGCGCTCGCTGTGCTTTTTTGTATCCGATTCTCAATTTCGTTGATCGCTTAGCTACTACGTACGGGACGGTGGAAGACCTATTGTACATATTCGAGAAATTCAAAGCGATACCAGTGCATCATTCTGTGTATCTGCACAGCTCGCACTCACACTGGCATAGACGTCGTACGTAAATATACACAACATAAAGTGCCTCTTAGGTGACCTACAGTATCGCACGTTTACTGTGACAAGACAATCATATAATGTTAATGGAATGCAGCATCGTTGCAGGGCGCTCGCTGTGCTTTTTGTATCCGATTCTCAATTTCGTTGATCGCTTAGCTACGTATCGGGACGGTGGAAGACTATTGTACATATATCGAGAAATTCAGCAAGCGATACCAGTGCATCATTCTGTGTATCTGCACAGCGCACTCACACTGGCATAGACGTCGTACGTAAATATACACAACATAAAGTGCCTCTTAGGTACCCAGTATCGCACGTTTACTGTGACAAGACAATGTCATATAATGTTAATGGAATGCAGCATCGTTGCAGGGCGCTCGCTGTGCTTTTTTGTATCCGATTCTCAATTTCGTTGATCGCTTAGCTACGTATCGGGACGGTGGAAGACTCTATTGTACATATATCGAGAAATCCAGCAAGCGATACCATGCATCATTCTGTGTATCTGCACAGCGCACTCACACTGGCGACGTCGTACGTAAATACACAACATAAAGTGCCTCTTAGGCGACCTACAGTATCGCACGTTTACTGTGACAAGACAATGTCATATAATGTTATAAAATGCAGCATCGTTGCAGGGCTCGCTGTGCTTTTTGTATCCGATTCTCAATTTCGTTGATCGCTTAGCTACGTATCGGGACGGTGGAAGACTCTATTGTACATATATCGAGAAATCCGCAAGCGATACCAGTGCATCATTCTGTGTATCTGCACAGCGCACTCACCACTGGCATAGACGTCGTACGTAAATATACACAACATAAAGTGCCTCTTAGGCGACCTACAGTATCGCACGTTTACTGTGACAAGACAATGTCATATAATGTTAATAGGAATGCAGCATCGTTGCAGGGCTCGCTGTGCTTTTTGTATCCGATTCTCAATTTCGTTGATCGCTTAGCTACGTATCGGGACGGTGGAAGACTCTATTGTATCATATATCGAGAAATCCGCAAGCGATACCAGTGCATCATTCTGTGTATCTGCACAGGCGCACTCACACCTGGCATAGACGTCGTACGTAAATATACCAGACATAAAGTGCCTCTTAGGTGAGCCACAGTATCGCACGTTAATGGGACAAGACAATGTCATATAAGTGGTAATAAGAATGCAGCATCGTTGCAGGGGCGCTCGCTGTGTCTTTTTGTATCCGATTCTCATTTCGTTGATCGCTTAGCTACGGTATCGGACGGGTGGAACACTGCTATTGTACATATATCGAGAAAATTCCAGCAAGCGATACCAGTGCATCTTCTGTGTATCTGCACAGCGCAATCACACTGGCATAGACGGTCGTACGTAAATATACACAACATAAAGTGCCTCTTAGCCGACCTACAGAATCGCACGTTTACTGTGACAAGACAATGTCATATATGTTAATAGGAATGCAGCATCGTTGCGGGCGCTCGCT
Source organism: Dermacentor silvarum (assembly GCF_013339745.2). Taxonomy (NCBI): domain Eukaryota; kingdom Metazoa; phylum Arthropoda; class Arachnida; order Ixodida; family Ixodidae; genus Dermacentor; species Dermacentor silvarum. The sequence continues at coordinate 149,205,520 of NC_051158.1, read as the reverse complement.
GTGCTTTATTGAATCCGATTCTCAAGTTTCGTTGATCGCTTAGCTACGTATCGGACGGTGAAGACTCTATTGTACATATATCGAGAAATTCCGCAAGCGATACCAGTGCATCATTCTGTGTATCTGCACAGCGCACTCACACTGGCATAGACGTCGTACGTAAATATACACAACATAAAGTGCCTCTTAGCCGACCTACAGAATCGCACGTTTACTGTGACAAACAATGTCATATAATGTTAATAGGAATGCAGCATCATTGCAGGGCGCTCCGCTGTGCTTTTTTGTATCCGATTCTCAATTTCGTTGATCGCTTAGCTACGTATCGGGACGGTGGAAGACTCTATTGTACATATATCGAGAAATCCGCAAGCGATACCAGTGCATCATTCTGTGTATCTGCACAGCGCACTCACACTGGCATAGACGTCGTACGTAAATATACACAACATAAAGTGCCTCTTAGGTGACCTACAGTATCGCACGTTTACTGTGACAAGACAATGTCATATAATGTTATAAGGAATGCAGCATCAGTTGCATGGGCGCTCGCTGTGCTTTTTGTATGCCATTCTCAATTTGTTGATCGCTTAGCTAGGTATCGGGACGGTGGAAGACTCTATTGTACATATAATCGAGAAATCCAGCAAGCGATACCAGTGCATCATTCTGTGTATCTGCACAGCGCAATCACACTGGCATAGACGTCGTACGTAAATATACACAACATAAAGTGCCTCTTAGGCTGACCACAGTATCGCACGTTTACTGTGACAAGACAATGTCATATAATGTTAATAGGAATGCAGCATCATTGCAGGGCGCTCGCTGTGCTTTTTTGTATGCCATTCTCAATTTTGTTGATCGCTTAGCTACGTATCGGGACGGTGGAAGACTCTATTGTACATATATCGAGAAATTCCGCAAGCGATACCAGTGCATCATTCTGTGTATCTGCACAGCGCACTCACACTGGCATAGACGTCGTACGTAAATATACACAACATAAAGTGCCTCTTAGGTGACCCACAGTATCGCACGTTTACTGTGACAAGACAATGTCATATAATGTTAATAGGAATGCAGCATCGTTGCAGGGCGCTCGCTGTGCTTTATTGAATCCGATTCTCAATTTCGTTGATCGCTTAGCTACGTATCGGGACGGTGGAAGACTCTATTGTACATATATCGAGAAATTCCGCAAGCGATACCAGTGCATCATTCTGTGTATCTGCACAGCGCACTCACACTGGCATAGACGTCGTACGTAAATATACACAACATAAAGTGCCTCTTAGGCGACCTACAGTATCGCACGTTTACTGTGACAAGACAATGTCATATAATGTTAATAGGAATGCAGCATCGTTGCAGGGCGCTCGCTGTGCTTTTTTGTATCCGATTCTCAATTTCGTTGATCGCTTAGCTACGTATCGGGACGGTGGAAGACTCTATTGTACATATATCGAGAAATCCAGCAAGCGATACCAGTGCATCATTCTGTGTATCTGCACAGCGCACTCACACTGCATAGACGTCGTACGTAAATATACACAACATAAAGTGCCTCTTAGGCGACCTACAGTATCGCACGTTTACTGTGACAAGACAATGTCATATAATGTTAATAGGAATGCAGCATCATTGCATGGCGCTCGCTGTGCTTTTTGTATGCCATTCTCAATTTGTTGATCGCTTAGCTATGTATCGGACGGTGGAAGACTCTATTGTACATATATCGAGAAATTCCGCAAGCGATACCAGTGCATCATTCTGTGTATCTGCACAGCGCACTCACACTGGCATAGACGTCGTACGTAAATATACACAACATAAAGTGCCTCTTAGGTGACCCACAGTATCGCACGTTTACTGTGACAAGACAATGTCATATAATGTTAATAGGAATGCAGCATCGTTGCAGGGCGATCGCTGTGCATTTTGTATCCGATTCTCAATTTCGTTGATCGCTTAGCTACGTATCGGGACGGTGGAAGACTCTATTGTACATATATCGAGAAATTCCAGCAAGCGATACCAGTGCATCATTCTGTGTATCTGCACAGCGCACTCACACTGGCATAGACGTCGTACGTAAATATACACAACATAAAGTGCCTCTTAGGCGACCTACAGTATCGCACGTTACTGTGACAAGACAATGTCATATAATGTTAATAGGAATGCAGCATCGTTGCAGGGCGCTCGCTGTGCTTTTTGTATCCGATTCTCAATTTCGTTGATCGCTTAGCTACGTATCGGGACGGTGGAAGACTCTATTGTACATATATCGAGAAATCCAGCAAGCGATACCAGTGCATCATTCTGTGTATCTGCACAGCGCACTCACACTGGCATAGACGTCGTACGTAAATATACACAACATAAAGTGCCTCTTAGGCGACCTACAGTATCGCACGTTTACTGTGACAAGACAATGTCATATAATGTTAATAGGAATGCAGCATCGTTGCAGGGCGCTCGCTGTGCTTTTTGTATCCGATTCTCAATTTCGTTGATCGCTTAGCTACGTATCGGGACGGTGGAAGACTCTATTGTACATATATCGAGAAATCCAGCAAGCGATACCAGTGCATCATTCTGTGTATCTGCACAGCGCACTCACACTGGCATAGACGTCGTACGTAAATATACACAACATAAAGTGCCTCTTAGGCGACCTACAGTATCGCACGTTTACTGTGACAAGACAATGTCATATAATGTTAATAGGAATGCAGCATCGTTGCAGGGCGCTCGCTGTGCTTTTTGTATCCGATTCTCAATTTCGTTGATCGCTTAGCTACGTATCGGGACGGTGGAAGACTCTATTGTACATATATCGAGCAATCGAGCAAGCGATACCAGTGCATCATTCTGTGTATCTGCACAGCGAACTCACACTGGCATAGACGTCGTACGTAAATATACACAACATAAATTGCCTCTTAGGCGACCTACACTATCGCACGTTTACTGTGACAAGACAATGTCATATAATGTTTAATAGGAATGCGGCATCGTTGCAGGGCGCTCGCTGTTCTTTTTTGTATCCGATTCTCAATTTCGTTGATCGCTTAGCTACGTATCGGGACGGTGGAAGACTCTATTGTACATATATCGAGAAATTCCAGCAAGCGATACCAGTGCATCATTCTGTGTATCTGCACAGCGCACTCACACTGGCATAGACGTCGTACGTAAATATACACAACATAAAGTGCCTCTTAGGTGACCTACAGTATCGCACGTTTACTGTGACAAGACAATGTCATATAATGTTAATAGGAATGCAGCATCATTGCAGGGCGCTCGCTGTGCTTTTTGTATGCCGATTCTCAATTTCGTTGATCGCTTAGCTACGTATCGGGACGGTGGAAGACTCTATTGTACATATATCGAGAAATTCCGCAAGCGATACCAGTGCATCATTCTGTGTATCTGCACAGCGCACTCACACTGGCATAGACGTCGTACGTAAATATACACAACATAAAGTGCCTCTTAGGTGACCTACAGTATCGCACGTTTACTGTGACAAGACAATGTCATATAATGTTAATAGGAATGCAGCATCAGTTGCAGGGCGCTCGCTGTGCTTTTTGTATGCCATTCTCAATTTCGTTGATCGCTTAGCTACGTATCGGGACGGTGGAAGACTCTATTGTACATATATCGAGAAATTCCGCAAGCGATACCAGTGCATCATTCTGTGTATCTGCACAGCGCACTCACACTGGCATAGACGTCGTACGTAAATATACACAACATAAAGTGCCTCTTAGGTGACCCACAGTATCGCACGTTTACTGTGACAAGACAATGTCATATAATGTTAATAGGAATGCAGCATCGTTGCAGGGCGCTCGCTGTGCTTTTTGTATGCCGATTCTCAATTTCGTTGATCGCTTAGCTACGTATCGGGACGGTGGAAGACTCTATTGTACATATATCGAGAAATCCGCAAGCGATACCAGTGCATCATTCTGTGTATCTGCACAGCGCACTCACACTGGCATAGACGTCGTACGTAAATATACACAACATAAAGTGCCTCTTAGGCGACCTACAGTATCGCACGTTTACTGTGACAAGACAATGTCATATAATGTTAATAGGAATGCAGCATCATTGCAGGGCGCTCGCTGTGCTTTTTTGTATGCCGATTCTCAATTTCGTTGATCGCTTAGCTACGTATCGGGACGGTGGAAGACTCTATTGTACATATATCGAGAAATCCAGCAAGCGATACCAGTGCATCATTCTGTGTATCTGCACAGCGCACTCACACTGGCATAGACGTCGTACGTAAATATACACAACATAAAGTGCCTCTTAGGCGACCTACAGTATCGCACGTTTACTGTGACAAGACAATGTCATATAATGTTAATAGGAATGCAGCATCAGTTGCAGGGCGCTCGCTGTGCTTTTTTGTATCCGATTCTCAATTTCGTTGATCGCTTAGCTACGTATCGGGACGGTGGAAGACTCTATTGTACATATATCGAGAAATCCAGCAAGCGATACCAGTGCATCATTCTGTGTATCTGCACAGCGCACTCACACTGGCATAGACGTCGTACGTAAATATACACAACATAAAGTGCCTCTTAGGCGACCTACAGTATCGCACGTTTACTGTGACAAGACAATGTCATATAATGTTAATAGGAATGCAGCATCAGTTGCAGGGCGCTCGCTGTGCTTTTTGTATGCCGATTCTCAATTTCGTTGATCGCTTAGCTACGTATCGGGACGGTGGAAGACTCTATTGTACATATATCGAGAAATCCAGCAAGCGATACCAGTGCATCATTCTGTGTATCTGCACAGCGCACTCACACTGGCATAGACGTCGTACGTAAATATACACAACATAAAGTGCCTCTTAGGCGACCTACAGTATCGCACGTTTACTGTGACAAGACAATGTCATATAATGTTAATAGGAATGCAGCATCAGTTGCAGGGCGCTCGCTGTGCTTTTTGTATCCGATTCTCAATTTCGTTGATCGCTTAGCTACGTATCGGGACGGTGGAAGACTCTATTGTACATATATCGAGAAATCCAGCAAGCGATACCAGTGCATCATTCTGTGTATCTGCACAGCGCACTCACACTGGCATAGACGTCGTACGTAAATATACACAACATAAAGTGCCTCTTAGGCGACCTACAGTATCGCACGTTTACTGTGACAAGACAATGTCATATAATGTTAATAGGAATGCAGCATCAGTTGCAGGGCGCTCGCTGTGCTTTTTTGTATGCCGATTCTCAATTTCGTTGATCGCTTAGCTACGTATCGGGACGGTGGAAGACTCTATTGTACATATATCGAGAAATTCCAGCAAGCGATACCAGTGCATCATTCTGTGTATCTGCACAGCGCACTCACACTGGCATAGACGTCGTACGTAAATATACACAACATAAAGTGCCTCTTAGGCGACCTACAGTATCGCACGTTTACTGTGACAAGACAATGTCATATAATGGTAATAAGAATGCAGCATCGTTGCAGGGTGCTAGCTGTGCTTTTTTGTATCCGATTCTCAATTTCGTTGATCGCTTAGCTACGTATCGGGACGGTGGAAGACTCTATTGTACATATATCGAGAAATTCCGCAAGCGATACCACTGCATCATTCTGTGTATCTGCACAGCGCACTCACACTGGCATAGACGTCGTACGTAAATATACACAACATAAAGTGCCTCTTAGGCGACCTACAGTATCGCACGTTTACTGTGACAAGACAATGTCATATAATGTTAATAGGAATGCAGCATCGTTGCAGGGCGCTCGCTGTGCTTTATTGAATCCGATTCTCAATTTCGTTGATCGCTTAGCTACGTATCGGGACGGTGGAAGACTCTATTGTACATATATCGAGAAATTCCGCAAGCGATACCAGTGCATCATTCTGTGTATCTGCACAGCGCACTCACACTGGCATAGACGTCGTACGTAAATATACACAACATAAAGTGCCTCTTAGGTGACCTACAGTATCGCACGTTTACTGTGACAAGACAATGTCATATAATGTTAATAGGAATGCAGCATCGTTGCAGGGCGCTCGCTGTGCTTTTTTGTATCCGATTCTCAATTTCGTTGATCGCTTAGCTACGTATCGGGACGGTGGAAGACTCTATTGTACATATATCGAGAAATTCCAGCAAGCGATACCAGTGCATCATTCTGTGTATCTGCACAGCGCACTCACACTGGCATAGACGTCGTACGTAAATATACACAACATAAAGTGCCTCTTAGGCGACCTACAGTATCGCACGTTTACTGTGACAAGACAATGTCATATAATGTTAATAGGAATGCAGCATCGTTGCAGGGCGCTCGCTGTGCTTTTTGTATCCGATTCTCAATTTCGTTGATCGCTTAGCTACGTATCGGGACGGTGGAAGACTCTATTGTACATATATCGAGAAATTCCAGCAAGCGATACCAGTGCATCATTCTGTGTATCTGCACAGCGCACTCACACTGGCATAGACGTCGTACGTAAATATACACAACATAAAGTGCCTCTTAGGCGACCTACAGTATCGCACGTTTACTGTGACAAGACAATGTCATATAATGTTAATAGGAATGCAGCATCAGTTGCAGGGCGCTCGCTGTGCTTTTTGTATGCCGATTCTCAATTTCGTTGATCGCTTAGCTACGTATCGGGACGGTGGAAGACTCTATTGTACATATATCGAGAAATTCAGCAAGCGATACCAGTGCATCATTCTGTGTATCTGCACAGCGCACTCACACTGGCATAGACGTCGTACGTAAATATACACAACATAAAGTGCCTCTTAGGCGACCTACAGTATCGCACGTTTACTGTGACAAGACAATGTCATATAATGTTAATAGGAATGCAGCATCAGTTGCAGGGCGCTCGCTGTGCTTTTTGTATGCCGATTCTCAATTTCGTTGATCGCTTAGCTACGTATCGGGACGGTGGAAGACTCTATTGTACATATATCGAGAAATCCGCAAGCGATACCAGTGCATCATTCTGTGTATCTGCACAGCGCACTCACACTGGCATAGACGTCGTACGTAAATATACACAACATAAAGTGCCTCTTAGGTGACCTACAGTATCGCACGTTTACTGTGACAAGACAATGTCATATAATGTTAATAGGAATGCAGCATCGTTGCAGGGCGCTCGCTGTGCTTTTTGTATCCGATTCTCAATTTCGTTGATCGCTTAGCTACGTATCGGGACGGTGGAAGACTCTATTGTACATATATCGAGAAATTCCAGCAAGCGATACCAGTGCATCATTCTGTGTATCTGCACAGCGCACTCACACTGGCATAGACGTCGTACGTAAATATACACAACATAAAGTGCCTCTTAGGTGACCTACAGTATCGCACGTTTACTGTGACAAGACAATGTCATATAATGTTAATAGGAATGCAGCATCGTTGCAGGGCGCTCGCTGTGCTTTTTTGTATCCGATTCTCAATTTCGTTGATCGCTTAGCTACGTATCGGGACGGTGGAAGACTCTATTGTACATATATCGAGAAATTCCAGCAAGCGATACCAGTGCATCATTCTGTGTATCTGCACAGCGCACTCACACTGGCATAGACGTCGTACGTAAATATACACAACATAAAGTGCCTCTTAGGCGACCTACAGTATCGCACGTTTACTGTGACAAGACAATGTCATATAATGTTAATAGGAATGCAGCATCGTTGCAGGGCGCTCGCTGTGCTTTTTGTATCCGATTCTCAATTTCGTTGATCGCTTAGCTACGTATCGGGACGGTGGAAGACTCTATTGTACATATATCGAGAAATCCAGCAAGCGATACCAGTGCATCATTCTGTGTATCTGCACAGCGCACTCACACTGGCATAGACGTCGTACGTAAATATACACAACATAAAGTGCCTCTTAGGCGACCTACAGTATCGCACGTTTACTGTGACAAGACAATGTCATATAATGTTAATAGGAATGCAGCATCATTGCAGGGCGCTCGCTGTGCTTTTTTGTATGCCGATTCTCAATTTCGTTGATCGCTTAGCTACGTATCGGGACGGTGGAAGACTCTATTGTACATATATCGAGAAATCGAGCAAGCGATACCAGTGCATCATTCTGTGTATCTGCACAGCGCACTCACACTGGCATAGACGTCGTACGTAAATATACACAACATAAAGTGCCTCTTAGGTGACCTACAGTATCGCACGTTTACTGTGACAAGACAATGTCATATAATGTTAATAGGAATGCAGCATCGTTGCAGGGCGCTCGCTGTGCTTTTTGTATCCGATTCTCAATTTCGTTGATCGCTTAGCTACGTATCGGGACGGTGGAAGACTCTATTGTACATATATCGAGCAATCGAGCAAGCGATACCAGTGCATCATTCTGTGTATCTGCACAGCGCACTCACACTGGCATAGACGTCGTACGTAAATATACACAACATAAAGTGCCTCTTAGGCGACCTACAGTATCGCACGTTTACTGTGACAAGACAATGTCATATAATGTTAATAGGAATGCAGCATCGTTGCAGGGCGCTCGCTGTGCTTTTTGTATCCGATTCTCAATTTCGTTGATCGCTTAGCTACGTATCGGGACGGTGGAAGACTCTATTGTACATATATCGAGAAATCCAGCAAGCGATACCAGTGCATCATTCTGTGTATCTGCACAGCGCACTCACACTGGCATAGACGTCGTACGTAAATATACACAACATAAAGTGCCTCTTAGGCGACCTACAGTATCGCACGTTTACTGTGACAAGACAATGTCATATAATGTTAATAGGAATGCAGCATCGTTGCAGGGCGCTCGCTGTGCTTTTTGTATCCGATTCTCAATTTCGTTGATCGCTTAGCTACGTATCGGGACGGTGGAAGACTCTATTGTACATATATCGAGAAATCCAGCAAGCGATACCAGTGCATCATTCTGTGTATCTGCACAGCGCACTCACACTGGCATAGACGTCGTACGTAAATATACACAACATAAAGTGCCTCTTAGGCGACCTACAGTATCGCACGTTTACTGTGACAAGACAATGTCATATAATGTTAATAGGAATGCAGCATCGTTGCAGGGCGCTCGCTGTGCTTTTTGTATCCGATTCTCAATTTCGTTGATCGCTTAGCTACGTATCGGGACGGTGGAAGACTCTATTGTACATATATCGAGAAATCCAGCAAGCGATACCAGTGCATCATTCTGTGTATCTGCACAGCGCACTCACACTGGCATAGACGTCGTACGTAAATATACACAACATAAAGTGCCTCTTAGGCGACCTACAGTATCGCACGTTTACTGTGACAAGACAATGTCATATAATGTTAATAGGAATGCAGCATCATTGCAGGGCGCTCGCTGTGCTTTTTTGTATGCCGATTCTCAATTTCGTTGATCGCTTAGCTACGTATCGGGACGGTGGAAGACTCTATTGTACATATATCGAGAAATCCAGCAAGCGATACCAGTGCATCATTCTGTGTATCTGCACAGCGCACTCACACTGGCATAGACGTCGTACGTAAATATACACAACATAAAGTGCCTCTTAGGCGACCTACAGTATCGCACGTTTACTGTGACAAGACAATGTCATATAATGTTAATAGGAATGCAGCATCAGTTGCATGGCGCTCGCTGTGCTTTTTGTATGCCATTCTCAATTTCGTTGATCGCTTAGCTACGTATCGGGACGGTGGAAGACTCTATTGTACATATATCGAGAAATCCAGCAAGCGATACCAGTGCATCATTCTGTGTATCTGCACAGCGCACTCACACTGGCATAGACGTCGTACGTAAATATACACAACATAAAGTGCCTCTTAGGCGACCTACAGTATCGCACGTTTACTGTGACAAGACAATGTCATATAATGTTAATAGGAATGCAGCATCAGTTGCAGGGCGCTCGCTGTGCTTTTTGTATGCCGATTCTCAATTTCGTTGATCGCTTAGCTACGTATCGGGACGGTGGAAGACTCTATTGTACATATATCGAGAAATTCCGCAAGCGATACCAGTGCATCATTCTGTGTATCTGCACAGCGCACTCACACTGGCATAGACGTCGTACGTAAATATACACAACATAAAGTGCCTCTTAGCCGACCTACAGAATCGCACGTTTACTGTGACAAGACAATGTCATATAATGTTAATAGGAATGCAGCATCGTTGCAGGGCGCTCGCTGTGCTTTATTGAATCCGATTCTCAATTTCGTTGATCGCTTAGCTACGTATCGGGACGGTGGAAGACTCTATTGTACATATATCGAGAAATCCAGCAAGCGATACCAGTGCATCATTCTGTGTATCTGCACAGCGCACTCACACTGGCATAGACGTCGTACGTAAATATACACAACATAAAGTGCCTCTTAGGCGACCTACAGTATCGCACGTTTACTGTGACAAGACAATGTCATATAATGTTAATAGGAATGCAGCATCGTTGCAGGGCGCTCGCTGTGCTTTTTGTATCCGATTCTCAATTTCGTTGATCGCTTAGCTACGTATCGGGACGGTGGAAGACTCTATTGTACATATATCGAGAAATTCCAGCAAGCGATACCAGTGCATCATTCTGTGTATCTGCACAGCGCACTCACACTGGCATAGACGTCGTACGTAAATATACACAACATAAAGTGCCTCTTAGGCGACCTACAGTATCGCACGTTTACTGTGACAAGACAATGTCATATAATGTTAATAGGAATGCAGCATCGTTGCAGGGCGCTCGCTGTGCTTTTTTGTATCCGATTCTCAATTTCGTTGATCGCTTAGCTACGTATCGGGACGGTGGAAGACTCTATTGTACATATATCGAGAAATCCAGCAAGCGATACCAGTGCATCATTCTGTGTATCTGCACAGCGCACTCACACTGGCATAGACGTCGTACGTAAATATACACAACATAAAGTGCCTCTTAGGTGACCTACAGTATCGCACGTTTACTGTGTCAAGACAATGTCATATAATGTTAATAGGAATGCAGCATCGTTGCAGGGCGCTCGCTGTGCTTTTTTGTATGCCGATTCTCAATTTCGTTGATCGCTTAGCTACGTATCGGGACGGTGGAAGACTCTATTGTACATATATCGAGAAATCCAGCAAGCGATACCAGTGCATCATTCTGTGTATCTGCACAGCGCACTCACACTGGCATAGACGTCGTACGTAAATATACACAACATAAAGTGCCTCTTAGGCGACCTACAGTATCGCACGTTTACTGTGACAAGACAATGTCATATAATGTTAATAGGAATGCAGCATCGTTGCAGGGCGCTCGCTGTGCTTTTTGTATCCGATTCTCAATTTCGTTGATCGCTTAGCTACGTATCGGGACGGTGGAAGACTCTATTGTACATATATCGAGAAATTCCAGCAAGCGATACCAGTGCATCATTCTGTGTATCTGCACAGCGCACTCACACTGGCATAGACGTCGTACGTAAATATACACAACATAAAGTGCCTCTTAGGCGACCTACAGTATCGCACGTTTACTGTGACAAGACAATGTCATATAATGTTAATAGGAATGCAGCATCGTTGCAGGGCGCTCGCTGTGCTTTTTTGTATGCCGATTCTCAATTTCGTTGATCGCTTAGCTACGTATCGGGACGGTGGAAGACTCTATTGTACATATATCGAGAAATTCCAGCAAGCGATACCAGTGCATCATTCTGTGTATCTGCACAGCGCACTCACACTGGCATAGACGTCGTACGTAAATATACACAACATAAAGTGCCTCTTAGGCGACCTACAGTATCGCACGTTTACTGTGACAAGACAATGTCATATAATGTTAATAGGAATGCAGCATCGTTGCAGGGCGCTCGCTGTGCTTTTTGTATCCGATTCTCAATTTCGTTGATCGCTTAGCTACGTATCGGGACGGTGGAAGACTCTATTGTACATATATCGAGAAATTCCAGCAAGCGATACCAGTGCATCATTCTGTGTATCTGCACAGCGCACTCACACTGGCATAGACGTCGTACGTAAATATACACAACATAAAGTGCCTCTTAGGTGACCCACAGTATCGCACGTTTACTGTGACAAGACAATGTCATATAATGTTAATAGGAATGCAGCATCGTTGCAGGGCGCTCGCTGTGCTTTTTGTATCCGATTCTCAATTTCGTTGATCGCTTAGCTACGTATCGGGACGGTGGAAGACTCTATTGTACATATATCGAGAAATTCCAGCAAGCGATACCAGTGCATCATTCTGTGTATCTGCACAGCGCACTCACACTGGCATAGACGTCGTACGTAAATATACACAACATAAAGTGCCTCTTAGGCGACCTACAGTATCGCACGTTTACTGTGACAAGACAATGTCATATAATGTTAATAGGAATGCAGCATCGTTGCAGGGCGCTCGCTGTGCTTTTTGTATCCGATTCTCAATTTCGTTGATCGCTTAGCTACGTATCGGGACGGTGGAAGACTCTATTGTACATATATCGAGAAATCCAGCAAGCGATACCAGTGCATCATTCTGTGTATCTGCACAGCGCACTCACACTGGCATAGACGTCGTACGTAAATATACACAACATAAAGTGCCTCTTAGGCGACCTACAGTATCGCACGTTTACTGTGACAAGACAATGTCATATAATGTTAATAGGAATGCAGCATCGTTGCAGGGCGCTCGCTGTGCTTTTTGTATCCGATTCTCAATTTCGTTGATCGCTTAGCTACGTATCGGGACGGTGGAAGACTCTATTGTACATATATCGAGAAATCCAGCAAGCGATACCAGTGCATCATTCTGTGTATCTGCACAGCGCACTCACACTGGCATAGACGTCGTACGTAAATATACACAACATAAAGTGCCTCTTAGGCGACCTACAGTATCGCACGTTTACTGTGACAAGACAATGTCATATAATGTTAATAGGAATGCAGCATCGTTGCAGGGCGCTCGCTGTGCTTTTTTGTATCCGATTCTCAATTTCGTTGATCGCTTAGCTACGTATCGGGACGGTGGAAGACTCTATTGTACATATATCGAGAAATTCCAGCAAGCGATACCAGTGCATCATTCTGTGTATCTGCACAGCGCACTCACACTGGCATAGACGTCGTACGTAAATATACACAACATAAAGTGCCTCTTAGGCGACCTACAGTATCGCACGTTTACTGTGACAAGACAATGTCATATAATGTTAATAGGAATGCAGCATCGTTGCAGGGCGCTCGCTGTGCTTTTTGTATCCGATTCTCAATTTCGTTGATCGCTTAGCTACGTATCGGGACGGTGGAAGACTCTATTGTACATATATCGAGAAATCCAGCAAGCGATACCAGTGCATCATTCTGTGTATCTGCACAGCGCACTCACACTGGCATAGACGTCGTACGTAAATATACACAACATAAAGTGCCTCTTAGGAGACCTACAGTATCGCACGTTTACTGTGACAAGACAATGTCATATAATGTTAATAGGAATGCAGCATCGTTGCAGGGCGCTCGCTGTGCTTTATTGAATCCGATTCTCAATTTCGTTGATCGCTTAGCTACGTATCGGGACGGTGGAAGACTCTATTGTACATATATCGAGAAATCCCGCAAGCGATACCAGTGCATCATTCTGTGTATCTGCACAGCGCACTCACACTGGCATAGACGTCGTACGTAAATATACACAACATAAAGTGCCTCTTAGCCGACCTACAGTATCGCACGTTTACTGTGACAAGACAATGTCATATAATGTTAATAGGAATGCAGCATCATTGCAGGGCGCTCGCTGTGCTTTTTTGTATGCCATTCTCAATTTCGTTGATCGCTTAGCTACGTATCGGGACGGTGGAAGACTCTATTGTACATATATCGAGAAATCCAGCAAGCGATACCAGTGCATCATTCTGTGTATCTGCACAGCGCACTCACACTGGCATAGACGTCGTACGTAAATATACACAACATAAAGTGCCTCTTAGGCGACCTACAGTATCGCACGTTTACTGTGACAAGACAATGTCATATAATGTTAATAGGAATGCAGCATCAGTTGCAGGGCGCTCGCTGTGCTTTTTTGTATGCCGATTCTCAATTTCGTTGATCGCTTAGCTACGTATCGGGACGGTGGAAGACTCTATTGTACATATATCGAGAAATCCAGCAAGCGATACCAGTGCATCATTCTGTGTATCTGCACAGCGCACTCACACTGGCATAGACGTCGTACGTAAATATACACAACATAAAGTGCCTCTTAGGCGACCTACAGTATCGCACGTTTACTGTGACAAGACAATGTCATATAATGTTAATAGGAATGCAGCATCAGTTGCAGGGCGCTCGCTGTGCTTTTTTGTATGCCGATTCTCAATTTCGTTGATCGCTTAGCTACGTATCGGGACGGTGGAAGACTCTATTGTACATATATCGAGAAATCCAGCAAGCGATACCAGTGCATCATTCTGTGTATCTGCACAGCGCACTCACACTGGCATAGACGTCGTACGTAAATATACACAACATAAAGTGCCTCTTAGGTGACCTACAGTATCGCACGTTTACTGTGACAAGACAATGTCATATAATGTTAATAGGAATGCAGCATCGTTGCAGGGCGCTCGCTGTGCTTTTTGTATCCGATTCTCAATTTCGTTGATCGCTTAGCTACGTATCGGGACGGTGGAAGACTCTATTGTACATATATCGAGAAATCCAGCAAGCGATACCAGTGCATCATTCTGTGTATCTGCACAGCGCACTCACACTGGCATAGACGTCGTACGTAAATATACACAACATAAAGTGCCTCTTAGGCGACCTACAGTATCGCACGTTTACTGTGACAAGACAATGTCATATAATGTTAATAGGAATGCAGCATCGTTGCAGGGCGCTCGCTGTGCTTTTTTGTATCCGATTCTCAATTTCGTTGATCGCTTAGCTACGTATCGGGACGGTGGAAGACTCTATTGTACATATATCGAGCAATCGAGCAAGCGATACCAGTGCATCAGTCTGTGTATCTGCACAGCGAACTCACACTGGTATAGACGTCGTACGTAAATATACACAACATAAAGTGCCTCTTAGGTGACCTACAGTCTCGCAGGTTTACTGTGTCAAGACAATGTCATATAATGTAATAATAGGTATGCAGCATCGTTGCAGGGCGCTCGCTGTGCTTTTTGTATCCGATTCTCAATTTCGTTGATCGCTTAGCTACGTATCGGGACGGTGGAAGACTCTATTGTACATATATCGAGAAATCCAGCAAGCGATACCAGTGCATCATTCTGTGTATCTGCACAGCGCACTCACACTGGCATAGACGTCGTACGTAAATATACACAACATAAAGTGCCTCTTAGGCGACCTACAGTATCGCACGTTTACTGTGACAAGACAATGTCATATAATGTTAATAGGAATGCAGCATCATTGCAGGGCGCTCGCTGTGCTTTTTTGTATGCCATTCTCAATTTCGTTGATCGCTTAGCTACTGTATCGGGACGGTGGAAGACTCTATTGTACATATATCGAGAAATCCAGCAAGCGATACCAGTGCATCATTCTGTGTATCTGCACAGCGCACTCACACTGGCATAGACGTCGTACGTAAATATACACAACATAAAGTGCCTCTTAGGCGACCTACAGTATCGCACGTTTACTGTGACAAGACAATGTCATATAATGTTAATAGGAATGCAGCATCATTGCAGGGCGCTCGCTGTGCTTTTTGTATGCCGATTCTCAATTTCGTTGATCGCTTAGCTACGTATCGGGACGGTGGAAGACTCTATTGTACATATATCGAGAAATCCAGCAAGCGATACCAGTGCATCATTCTGTGTATCTGCACAGCGCACTCACACTGGCATAGACGTCGTACGTAAATATACACAACATAAAGTGCCTCTTAGGTGACCTACAGTATCGCACGTTTACTGTGACAAGACAATGTCATATAATGTTAATAGGAATGCAGCATCATTGCAGGGCGCTCGCTGTGCTTTTTTGTATGCCGATTCTCAATTTCGTTGATCGCTTAGCTACGTATCGGGACGGTGGAAGACTCTATTGTACATATATCGAGAAATCCGCAAGCGATACCAGTGCATCATTCTGTGTATCTGCACAGCGCACTCACACTGGCATAGACGTCGTACGTAAATATACACAACATAAAGTGCCTCTTAGGCGACCTACAGTATCGCACGTTTACTGTGACAAGACAATGTCATATAATGTTAATAGGAATGCAGCATCGTTGCAGGGCGCTCGCTGTGCTTTTTTGTATGCCGATTCTCAATTTCGTTGATCGCTTAGCTACGTATCGGGACGGTGGAAGACTCTATTGTACATATATCGAGAAATCCAGCAAGCGATACCAGTGCATCATTCTGTGTATCTGCACAGCGCACTCACACTGGCATAGACGTCGTACGTAAATATACACAACATAAAGTGCCTCTTAGGCGACCTACAGTATCGCACGTTTACTGTGACAAGACAATGTCATATAATGTTAATAGGAATGCAGCATCGTTGCAGGGCGCTCGCTGTGCTTTTTGTATCCGATTCTCAATTTCGTTGATCGCTTAGCTACGTATCGGGACGGTGGAAGACTCTATTGTACATATATCGAGAAATTCCGCAAGCGATACCAGTGCATCATTCTGTGTATCTGCACAGCGCACTCACACTGGCATAGACGTCGTACGTAAATATACACAACATAAAGTGCCTCTTAGCCGACCTACAGAATCGCACGTTTACTGTGACAAGACAATGTCATATAATGTTAATAGGAATGCAGCATCGTTGCAGGGCGCTCGCTGTGCTTTATTGAATCCGATTCTCAATTTCGTTGATCGCTTAGCTACGTATCGGGACGGTGGAAGACTCTATTGTACATATATCGAGAAATCCAGCAAGCGATACCAGTGCATCATTCTGTGTATCTGCACAGCGCACTCACACTGGCATAGACGTCGTACGTAAATATACACAACATAAAGTGCCTCTTAGGTGACCTACAGTCTCGCAGGTTTACTGTGTCAAGACAATGTCATATAATGTTAATAGGAATGCAGCATCGTTGCAGGGCGCTCGCTGTGCTTTTTGTATCCGATTCTCAATTTCGTTGATCGCTTAGCTACGTATCGGGACGGTGGAAGACTCTATTGTACATATATCGAGAAATCCAGCAAGCGATACCAGTGCATCATTCTGTGTATCTGCACAGCGCACTCACACTGGCATAGACGTCGTACGTAAATATACACAACATAAAGTGCCTCTTAGGCGACCTACAGTATCGCACGTTTACTGTGACAAGACAATGTCATATAATGTTAATAGGAATGCAGCATCGTTGCAGGGCGCTCGCTGTGCTTTTTGTATCCGATTCTCAATTTCGTTGATCGCTTAGCTACGTATCGGGACGGTGGAAGACTCTATTGTACATATATCGAGAAATTCCAGCAAGCGATACCAGTGCATCATTCTGTGTATCTGCACAGCGCACTCACACTGGCATAGACGTCGTACGTAAATATACACAACATAAAGTGCCTCTTAGGCGACCTACAGTATCGCACGTTTACTGTGACAAGACAATGTCATATAATGTTAATAGGAATGCAGCATCGTTGCAGGGCGCTCGCTGTGCTTTTTTGTATCCGATTCTCAATTTCGTTGATCGCTTAGCTACGTATCGGGACGGTGGAAGACTCTATTGTACATATATCGAGAAATCCAGCAAGCGATACCAGTGCATCATTCTGTGTATCTGCACAGCGCACTCACACTGGCATAGACGTCGTACGTAAATATACACAACATAAAGTGCCTCTTAGGCGACCTACAGTATCGCACGTTTACTGTGACAAGACAATGTCATATAATGTTAATAGGAATGCAGCATCGTTGCAGGGCGCTCGCTGTGCTTTTTGTATCCGATTCTCAATTTCGTTGATCGCTTAGCTACGTATCGGGACGGTGGAAGACTCTATTGTACATATATCGAGAAATTCCAGCAAGCGATACCAGTGCATCATTCTGTGTATCTGCACAGCGCACTCACACTGGCATAGACGTCGTACGTAAATATACACAACATAAAGTGCCTCTTAGGCGACCTACAGTATCGCACGTTTACTGTGACAAGACAATGTCATATAATGTTAATAGGAATGCAGCATCGTTGCAGGGCGCTCGCTGTGCTTTTTTGTATCCGATTCTCAATTTCGTTGATCGCTTAGCTACGTATCGGGACGGTGGAAGACTCTATTGTACATATATCGAGAAATTCCAGCAAGCGATACCAGTGCATCATTCTGTGTATCTGCACAGCGCACTCACACTGGCATAGACGTCGTACGTAAATATACACAACATAAAGTGCCTCTTAGGCGACCTACAGTATCGCACGTTTACTGTGACAAGACAATGTCATATAATGTTAATAGGAATGCAGCATCGTTGCAGGGCGCTCGCTGTGCTTTTTTGTATCCGATTCTCAATTTCGTTGATCGCTTAGCTACGTATCGGGACGGTGGAAGACTCTATTGTACATATATCGAGAAATTCCAGCAAGCGATACCAGTGCATCATTCTGTGTATCTGCACAGCGCACTCACACTGGCATAGACGTCGTACGTAAATATACACAACATAAAGTGCCTCTTAGGCGACCTACAGTATCGCACGTTTACTGTGACAAGACAATGTCATATAATGTTAATAGGAATGCAGCATCGTTGCAGGGCGCTCGCTGTGCTTTTTGTATCCGATTCTCAATTTCGTTGATCGCTTAGCTACGTATCGGGACGGTGGAAGACTCTATTGTACATATATCGAGAAATCCAGCAAGCGATACCAGTGCATCATTCTGTGTATCTGCACAGCGCACTCACACTGGCATAGACGTCGTACGTAAATATACACAACATAAAGTGCCTCTTAGGTGACCTACAGTCTCGCAGGTTTACTGTGTCAAGACAATGTCATATAATGTATAATAGGTATGCAGCATCGTTGCAGGGCGCTCGCTGTGCTTTTTTGTATCCGATTCTCAATTTCGTTGATCGCTTAGCTACGTATCGGGACGGTGGAAGACTCTATTGTACATATATCGAGCAATCGAGCAAGCGATACCAGTGCATCATTCTGTGTATCTGCACAGCGCACTCACACTGGCATAGACGTCGTACGTAAATATACACAACATAAAGTGCCTCTTAGGTGACCTACAGTATCGCACGTTTACTGTGACAAGACAATGTCATATAATGTTAATAGGAATGCAGCATCGTTGCAGGGCGCTCGCTGTGCTTTTTTGTATCCGATTCTCAATTTCGTTGATCGCTTAGCTACGTATCGGGACGGTGGAAGACTCTATTGTACATATATCGAGAAATTCCAGCAAGCGATACCAGTGCATCATTCTGTGTATCTGCACAGCGCACTCACACTGGCATAGACGTCGTACGTAAATATACACAACATAAAGTGCCTCTTAGGTGACCCACAGTATCGCACGTTTACTGTGACAAGACAATGTCATATAATGTTAATAGGAATGCAGCATCGTTGCAGGGCGCTCGCTGTGCTTTTTGTATCCGATTCTCAATTTCGTTGATCGCTTAGCTACGTATCGGGACGGTGGAAGACTCTATTGTACATATATCGAGAAATTCCAGCAAGCGATACCAGTGCATCATTCTGTGTATCTGCACAGCGCACTCACACTGGCATAGACGTCGTACGTAAATATACACAACATAAAGTGCCTCTTAGGCGACCTACAGTATCGCACGTTTACTGTGACAAGACAATGTCATATAATGTTAATAGGAATGCAGCATCGTTGCAGGGCGCTCGCTGTGCTTTTTTGTATCCGATTCTCAATTTCGTTGATCGCTTAGCTACGTATCGGGACGGTGGAAGACTCTATTGTACATATATCGAGAAATCCAGCAAGCGATACCAGTGCATCAGTCTGTGTATCTGCACAGCGCACTCACACTGGCATAGACGTCGTACGTAAATATACACAACATAAAGTGCCTCTTAGGTGACCTACAGTATCGCACGTTTACTGTGACAAGACAATGTCATATAATGTTAATAGGAATGCAGCATCGTTGCAGGGCGCTCGCTGTGCTTTTTTGTATCCGATTCTCAATTTCGTTGATCGCTTAGCTACGTATCGGGACGGTGGAAGACTCTATTGTACATATATCGAGAAATCCAGCAAGCGATACCAGTGCATCATTCTGTGTATCTGCACAGCGCACTCACACTGGCATAGACGTCGTACGTAAATATACACAACATAAAGTGCCTCTTAGGCGACCTACAGTATCGCACGTTTACTGTGACAAGACAATGTCATATAATGTTAATAGGAATGCAGCATCGTTGCAGGGCGCTCGCTGTGCTTTTTGTATCCGATTCTCAATTTCGTTGATCGCTTAGCTACGTATCGGGACGGTGGAAGACTCTATTGTACATATATCGAGAAATCCAGCAAGCGATACCAGTGCATCATTCTGTGTATCTGCACAGCGCACTCACACTGGCATAGACGTCGTACGTAAATATACACAACATAAAGTGCCTCTTAGGCGACCTACAGTATCGCACGTTTACTGTGACAAGACAATGTCATATAATGTTAATAGGAATGCAGCATCGTTGCAGGGCGCTCGCTGTGCTTTTTTGTATCCGATTCTCAATTTCGTTGATCGCTTAGCTACGTATCGGGACGGTGGAAGACTCTATTGTACATATATCGAGAAATTCAGCAAGCGATACCAGTGCATCATTCTGTGTATCTGCACAGCGCACTCACACTGGCATAGACGTCGTACGTAAATATACACAACATAAAGTGCCTCTTAGGCGACCTACAGTATCGCACGTTTACTGTGACAAGACAATGTCATATAATGTTAATAGGAATGCAGCATCGTTGCAGGGCGCTCGCTGTGCTTTTTTGTATCCGATTCTCAATTTCGTTGATCGCTTAGCTACGTATCGGGACGGTGGAAGACTGTATTGTACATATATCGAGAAATTCAGCAAGCGATACCAGTGCATCATTCTGTGTATCTGCACAGCGCACTCACACTGGCATAGACGTCGTACGTAAATATACACAACATAAAGTGCCTCTTAGGCGACCTACAGTATCGCACGTTTACTGTGACAAGACAATGTCATATAATGTTAATAGGAATGCAGCATCGTTGCAGGGCGCTCGCTGTGCTTTTTGTATGCCGATTCTCAATTTCGTTGATCGCTTAGCTACGTATCGGGACGGTGGAAGACTCTATTGTACATATATCGAGAAATCCAGCAAGCGATACCAGTGCATCATTCTGTGTATCTGCACAGCGCACTCACACTGGCATAGACGTCGTACGTAAATATACACAACATAAAGTGCCTCTTAGGCGACCTACAGTATCGCACGTTTACTGTGACAAGACAATGTCATATAATGTTAACAGGAATGCAGCATCATTGCATGGCGCTCGCTGTGCTTTTTTGTATGCCATTCTCAATTTCGTTGATCGCTTAGCTATGTATCGGGACGGTGGAAGACTCTATTGTACATATATCGAGAAATCCAGCAAGCGATACCAGTGCATCATTCTGTGTATCTGCACAGCGCACTCACACTGGCATAGACGTCGTACGTAAATATACACAACATAAAGTGCCTCTTAGGCGACCTACAGTATCGCACGTTTACTGTGACAAGACAATGTCATATAATGTTAATAGGAATGCAGCATCGTTGCAGGGCGCTCGCTGTGCTTTATTGAATCCGATTCTCAATTTCGTTGATCGCTTAGCTACGTATCGGGACGGTGGAAGACTCTATTGTACATATATCGAGAAATCCCGCAAGCGATACCAGTGCATCATTCTGTGTATCTGCACAGCGCACTCACACTGGCATAGACGTCGTACGTAAATATACACAACATAAAGTGCCTCTTAGCCGACCTACAGTATCGCACGTTTACTGTGACAAGACAATGTCATATAATGTTAATAGGAATGCAGCATCGTTGCAGGGCGCTCGCTGTGCTTTTTGTATCCGATTCTCAATTTCGTTGATCGCTTAGCTACGTATCGGGACGGTGGAAGACTCTATTGTACATATATCGAGAAATCCAGCAAGCGATACCAGTGCATCATTCTGTGTATCTGCACAGCGCACTCACACTGGCATAGACGTCGTACGTAAATATACACAACATAAAGTGCCTCTTAGGCGACCTACAGTATCGCACGTTTACTGTGACAAGACAATGTCATATAATGTTAATAGGAATGCAGCATCGTTGCAGGGCGCTCGCTGTGCTTTTTTGTATCCGATTCTCAATTTCGTTGATCGCTTAGCTACGTATCGGGACGGTGGAAGACTCTATTGTACATATATCGAGAAATCCAGCAAGCGATACCAGTGCATCATTCTGTGTATCTGCACAGCGCACTCACACTGGCATAGACGTCGTACGTAAATATACACAACATAAAGTGCCTCTTAGGCGACCTACAGTATCGCACGTTTACTGTGACAAGACAATGTCATATAATGTTAATAGGAATGCAGCATCAGTTGCAGGGCGCTCGCTGTGCTTTTTTGTATGCCGATTCTCAATTTCGTTGATCGCTTAGCTACGTATCGGGACGGTGGAAGACTCTATTGTACATATATCGAGAAATCCAGCAAGCGATACCAGTGCATCATTCTGTGTATCTACACAGCACACTCACACTGGCATAGACGTCGTACGTAAATATACACAACATAAAGTGCCTCTTAGGCGACCCACAGTATCGCACGTTTACTGTGACAAGAACCCGCCGCGGTAGCTCAGTCAGCTAAGGCGTTGCGCTGCTGAGCTCGAGATCGCGGGATCGAATCCCGGCCGCGGCGGCCGCATTTCGATGGAGGCGAAATGCAAAAACGCCCGTGTGCTTGCGTTGTAGTGCACGTTAAAGAACCCCAGGTGGTCAAAATTAATCCGGAGCCCTCCACTACGGCGTGCCTCATAATCAGAACTGGTTTTGGCACGTAAAACCCCAGAAAGAAGAAGTTACTGTGACAAGACAATGTCATATAATGTTTAATAGGAATGCAGCATCGTTGCAGGGTGCTCGCTGTGC
This sequence comes from Dermacentor silvarum, assembly GCF_013339745.2. NCBI lineage: Eukaryota > Metazoa > Arthropoda > Arachnida > Ixodida > Ixodidae > Dermacentor > Dermacentor silvarum. Next base: position 149,182,265 of record NC_051158.1, on the reverse strand, counting down.
GTTTTTGTATCCGATTATCAGTTTCGTTGATCGCTTAGCTACGTATCGGGACGGTGGAAGACTCTATTGTACATATATCGAGAAATCCAGCAAGTGATACCAGTGCATCATTCTGTGTATCTGCACAGCGCAATCACACTGGCATAGACGTCGTACTTAAATATACACAACATAAAGTGCCTCTTAGGCGACCTACAGTATCGCACGTTTACTGTGACAAGACAATGTCATATAATGTTAATAGGAATGCAGCATCAGTTGCATGGCGCTCGCTGTGCTTTTTTGTATGCCGATTCTCAATTTCGTTGATCGCTTAGCTACGTATCGGGACGGTGGAAGACTCTATTGTACATATATCGAGAAATCCAGCAAGCGATACCAGTGCATCATTCTGTGTATCTGCACAGCGCACTCACACTGGCATAGACGTCGTACGTAAATATACACAACATAAAGTGCCTCTTAGGCGACCCTACAGTATCGCACGTTTACTGTGACAAGACAATGTCATATAATGTTAATAGGAATGCAGCATCGTTGCAGGGCGCTCGCTGTGCTTTTTTGTATCCGATTCTCAATTTCGTTGATCGCTTAGCTACGTATCGGGACGGTGGAAGACTCTATTGTACATATATCGAGAAATCCAGCAAGCGATACCAGTGCATCATTCTGTGTATCTGCACAGCGCACTCACACTGGCATAGACGTCGTACGTAAATATACACAACATAAAGTGCCTCTTAGGCGACCTACAGTATCGCACGTTTACTGTGACAAGACAATGTCATATAATGTTAATAGGAATGCAGCATCGTTGCAGGGCGCTCGCTGTGCTTTTTTGTATCCGATTCTCAATTTCGTTGATCGCTTAGCTACGTATCGGGACGGTGGAAGACTCTATTGTACATATATCGAGAAATTCAGCAAGCGATACCAGTGCATCATTCTGTGTATCTGCACAGCGCACTCACACTGGCATAGACGTCGTACGTAAATATACACAACATAAAGTGCCTCTTAGGCGACCTACAGTATCGCACGTTTACTGTGACAAGACAATGTCATATAATGTTAATAGGAATGCAGCATCGTTGCAGGGCGCTCGCTGTGCTTTTTTGTATCCGATTCTCAATTTCGTTGATCGCTTAGCTACGTATCGGGACGGTGGAAGACTGTATTGTACATATATCGAGAAATTCAGCAAGCGATACCAGTGCATCATTCTGTGTATCTGCACAGCGCACTCACACTGGCATAGACGTCGTACGTAAATATACACAACATAAAGTGCCTCTTAGGCGACCTACAGTATCGCACGTTTACTGTGACAAGACAATGTCATATAATGTTAATAGGAATGCAGCATCGTTGCAGGGCGCTCGCTGTGCTTTTTTGTATCCGATTCTCAATTTCGTTGATCGCTTAGCTACGTATCGGGACGGTGGAAGACTCTATTGTACATATATCGAGAAATCCAGCAAGCGATACCAGTGCATCATTCTGTGTATCTGCACAGCGCACTCACACTGGCATAGACGTCGTACGTAAATATACACAACATAAAGTGCCTCTTAGGCGACCTACAGTATCGCACGTTTACTGTGACAAGACAATGTCATATAATGTTTAATAGGAATGCAGCATCGTTGCAGGGCGCTCGCTGTGCTTTTTTGTATCCGATTCTCAATTTCGTTGATCGCTTAGCTACGTATCGGGACGGTGGAAGACTCTATTGTACATATATCGAGAAATTCAGCAAGCGATACCAGTGCATCATTCTGTGTATCTGCACAGCGCACTCACACTGGCATAGACGTCGTACGTAAATATACACAACATAAAGTGCCTCTTAGGCGACCTACAGTATCGCACGTTTACTGTGACAAGACAATGTCATATAATGTTAATAGGAATGCAGCATCGTTGCAGGGCGCTCGCTGTGCTTTTTTGTATCCGATTCTCAATTTCGTTGATCGCTTAGCTACGTATCGGGACGGTGGAAGACTCTATTGTACATATATCGAGAAATTCAGCAAGCGATACCAGTGCATCATTCTGTGTATCTGCACAGCGCACTCACACTGGCATAGACGTCGTACGTAAATATACACAACATAAAGTGCCTCTTAGGTGACCTACAGTATCGCACGTTTACTGTGACAAGACAATGTCATATAATGTTAATAGGAATGCAGCATCGTTGCAGGGCGCTCGCTGTGCTTTTTTGTATCCGATTCTCAATTTCGTTGATCGCTTAGCTACGTATCGGGACGGTGGAAGACTCTATTGTACATATATCGAGAAATTCAGCAAGCGATACCAGTGCATCATTCTGTGTATCTGCACAGCGCACTCACACTGGCATAGACGTCGTACGTAAATATACACAACATAAAGTGCCTCTTAGGCGACCTACAGTATCGCACGTTTACTGTGACAAGACAATGTCATATAATGTTAATAGGAATGCAGCATCGTTGCAGGGCGCTCGCTGTGCTTTTTTGTATCCGATTCTCAATTTCGTTGATCGCTTAGCTACGTATCGGGACGGTGGAAGACTCTATTGTACATATATCGAGAAATCCAGCAAGCGATACCAGTGCATCATTCTGTGTATCTGCACAGCGCACTCACACTGGCATAGACGTCGTACGTAAATATACACAACATAAAGTGCCTCTTAGGCGACCTACAGTATCGCACGTTTACTGTGACAAGACAATGTCATATAATGTTAATAGGAATGCAGCATCGTTGCAGGGCGCTCGCTGTGCTTTTTGGATCCGATTCTCAATTTCGTTGATCGCTTAGCTACGTATCGGGACGGTGGAAGACTCTACTGTACATATATCGAGAAATTCAGCAAGCGATACCAGTGCATCATTCTGTGTATCTGCACAGCGCACTCACACTGGCATAGACGTCGTACGTAAATATACACAACATAAAGTGCCTCTTAGGTGACCCACAGTATCGCACGTTTACTGTGACAAGACAATGTCATATAATGTTAATAGGAATGCAGCATCGTTGCAGGGCGCTCGCTGTGCTTTTTTGTATCCGATTCTCAATTTCGTTGATCGCTTAGCTACGTATCGGGACGGTGGAAGACTCTATTGTACATATATCGAGAAATCCAGCAAGCGATACCAGTGCATCATTCTGTGTATCTGCACAGCGCACTCACACTGGCATAGACGTCGTACGTAAATATACACAACATAAAGTGCCTCTTAGGCGACCTACAGTATCGCACGTTTACTGTGACAAGACAATGTCATATAATGTTAATAGGAATGCAGCATCAGTTGCATGGCGCTCGCTGTGCTTTTTTGTATGCCGATTCTCAATTTCGTTGATCGCTTAGCTACGTATCGGGACGGTGGAAGACTCTATTGTACATATATCGACAAATCCAGCAAGCGATACCAGTGCATCATTCTGTGTATCTGCACAGCGCACTCACACTGGCATAGACGTCGTACGTAAATATACACAACATAAAGTGCCTCTTAGGCGACCTACAGTATCGCACGCTTACTGTGACAACACAATGTCATATAATGTTAATAGGAATGCAGCATCGTTGCAGGGTGCTCGCTGTGCTTTATTGAATCCGATTCTCAATTTCGTTGATCGCTTAGCTACGTATCGGGACGGTGGAAGACTCTATTGTACATATATCGAGAAATCCAGCAAGCGATACCAGTGCATCATTCTGTGTATCTGCACAGCGCACTCACACTGGCATAGACGTCGTACGTAAATATACACAACATAAAGTGCCTCTTAGGTGACCCACAGTATCGCACGTTTACTGTGACAAGACAATGTCATATAATGTTAATAGGAATGCAGCATCGTTGCAGGGCGCTCGCTGTGCTTTTTTGTATCCGATTCTCAATTTCGTTGATCGCTTAGCTACGTATCGGGACGGTGGAAGACTCTATTGTACATATATCGAGAAATCCAGCAAGCGATACCAGTGCATCATTCTGTGTATCTGCACAGCGCACTCACACTGGCATAGACGTCGTACGTAAATATACACAACATAAAGTGCCTCTTAGGCGACCTACAGTATCGCAAGTTTACTGTGACACGACAATGTCATATAATGTTTAATGGGAATGCAGCATCGTTGCAGGGCGCTCGCTGTGCTTTTTTGTATGCCATTCTCAATTTTGTTGATCGCTTAGCTATGTATCGGGACGGTGGAAGACTCTATTGTACATATATCGAGAAATCCGCAAGCGATACCAGTGCATCATTCTGTGTATCTGCACAGCGCACTCACACTGGCATAGACGTCGTACGTAAATATACACAACATAAAGTGCCTCTTAGGCGACCTACAGTATCGCACGCTTACTGTGACAAGACAATGTCATATAATGTTAACAGGAATGCAGCATCATTGCATGGCGCTCGCTGTGCTTTTTTGTATGCCATTCTCAATTTTTTGATAGCTTAGCTATGTATCGGGACTGGTGGAAGACTCTATTGTACATATATCGAGAAATCCAGCAAGCGATACCAGTGCATCATTCTGTGTATCTGCACAGCGCACTCACACTGGCATAGACGTCGTACGTAAATATACACAACATAAAGTGCCTCTTAGGTGACCCACAGTATCGCAACTTTAATGTGACAAGCAATGTCATATAATGTTAATAGGAATGCAGCATCGTTGCAGGCCGCTCGCTGTGCTTTATTGAATCCGATTCTCAATTTCGTTGATCGCTTAGCTACGTATCGGGACGGTGGAAGACTTTATTGTACATATATCGAGAAATTCCGCAAGCGATACCAGTGCATCATTCTGTGTATCTGCACAGCGCACTCACACTGGCATAGACGTCATACGTAAATATACACAACATAAAGTGCCTCTTAGGCGACCTACAGTATCGCACGTTTACTGTGACAAGACAATGTCATATAATGTTTAATAGGAATGCAGCATCGTTGCAGGGTGCTCGCTGTGCGTTTTTGTATCCGATTATCAATTTCGTTGATCGCTTAGCTACGTATCGGGACGCTAGAAGACTCTATTGTACATATATCGAGAAATCCAGCAAGCGATACCAGTGCATCATTCTGTGTATCTGCACAGCGCACTCACACTGGCATAGACGTCGTACGTAAATATACACAACATAAAGTGCCTCTTAGGTGACCCCCAGTATCGCACGTTTAATGAGACAAGACAATGTCATATAAAGTTAATAAGAATGCAGCATCGTTGCAGGGCGCTCGCTGTGCTTTTTTGTATCCGATTCTCTCGTTGATCGCTTAGCTATGTATCGGGACGGTGGAAGACTCTATTGTACATATATCGACACATCCAGCAAGCGATACCATTGCATCATCTGTCTATCTGCACAGCGCACTCACACTGGCATAGACGTCGTACGTAAATATACACAAAATAAAGTGCATCTTAGGCGACCTACAGTATCGCACGTTTACTGTGACAAGACAATGTCATATAATGTTTAACGGGAATGCAGCATCGTTGCAGGGCGCTCGCTGTGCTTTTTTCTATCCGATTCTCAATTTCGTTGATCCCTTAGCTACGTATCGGGACGGTGGAAGACTGTATTGTACATATATCGAGAAATTCAGCAAGCGATACCAGTGCATCATTCTGTGTATCTGAACAGCGCACTCACACTGGCATAGATGTCGTACGTAAATATACACAACATAAAGATGCCTCTTAGGCGACCTACAGTATCGCACGTTTACTGTGACAAGACAATGTCATATAATGTATAATAGGAATGCAGCATCGTTGCAGGGCGCTCGCTGTGCTTTTTTGTATCCGATTCTCAATTTCGTTGATCGCTTAGCTACGTATCGGGACGGTGGAAGACTGTATTGTACATATATCGAGAAATTCAGCTAGCGATACCAGTGCATCATTCTGTGTATCTGCGCAGCGCACTCACACTGGCATAGACGTCGTACGTAAATATACACAACATAAAGTGCCTCTTAGGCGACCTACAGTATCGCACGTTTACTGTGACAAGACAATGTCGTATAATGTATAATAGGAATGCAGCATCGTTGCAGGGCACTCGCTGTGCTTTTTTGTATCCGATTATCAATTTCGTTGATCGCTTAGCTACGTATCGGGACGGTGGAAGACTGTATTGTACATATATCGAGAAATTCAGCAAGCGATACCAGTGCATCATTCTGTGTATCTGCGCAGCGCAATCACACTGGCATAGACGTCGTACGTAAATATACACAACATAAAGTGCCTCTTAGGCGACCTACAGTATCGCACGTTTACTGTGACAAGACAATGTCATATAATGTTTAATAGGAATGCAGCATCGTTGCAGGGTGCTCGCTGTGCGTTTTTGTATCCGATTATCAATTTCGTTGATCGCTTAGCTATGTATCGGGACGGTGGAAGACTCTATTGTACATATATCGAGAAATCCAGCAAGCGATACCAGTGCATCATTCTGTGTATCTGCACAGCGCACTCACACTGGCATAGACGTCGTACGTAAATATACACAATATAAAGTGCCTCTTAGGTGACCCACAGCATGGCACGTTTACTGGGACAAGACAATGTCATATAATGTTAATAAGAATGCAGCATCGTTGCAGGGCGCTCGCTGTGCTTTTTTGTATCCGATTCTCTCGTTGATCGCTTAGCTACGTATCGGGACGGTGGAAGACTCTATTGTACATATATCGAGAAATCCAGCAAGCGATACCAGTGCATCATTCTGTGTATCTGCACAGCGCAATCACACTGGCATAGACGTCGTACTTAAATATACACAACATAAAGTGCCTCTTAGGCGACCTACAGTATCGCACGTTTACTGTGACAAGACAATGTCATATAATGTGTACAGGAATGCAGCATCATTGCATGGCGCTCGCTGTGCTTTTTTGTATGCCATTCTCAATTTTGTTGGTCGCTTAGCTATGTATCGGGACGGTGGAAGACTCTATTGTACATATATCGAGAAATGCCGCAAGCGATACCAGTGCATCATTCTGTGTATCTACACAGCACACTCACACTGGCATAGACGTCGTACGTAAATATACACAACATAAAGTGCCTCTTAGGCGACCCACAGTATCGCACGTTTACTGTGACAAGAACCCGCCGCGGTAGCTCAGTCAGCTAAGGCGTTGCGCTGCTGAGCTCGAGATCGCGGGATCGAATCCCGGCCGCGGCGGCCGCATTTCGATGGAGGCGAAATGCAAAAACGCCCGTGTGCTTGCGTTGTAGTGCACGTTAAAGAACCCCAGGTGGTCAAAATTAATCCGGAGCCCTCCACTACGGCGTGCCTCATAATCAGAACTGGTTTTGGCACGTAAAACCCCAGAAAGAAGAAGTTACTGTGACAAGACAATGTCATATAATGTTAATAAGAATGCAGCATCGTTGCAGGGCGCTCGCTGTGCTTTTTTGTATCCGATTCTCTCGTTGATCGCTTAGCTACGTATCGGGACGGTGGAAGACTCTATTGTACATATATCGACACATCCAGCAAGCGATACCATTGCATCATCTGTCTATCTGCACAGCGCACTCACACTGGCATAGACGTCGTACGTAAATATACACAAAATAAAGTGCATCTTAGGCGACCTACAGTATCGCACGTTTACTGTGACAAGACAATGTCATATAATGTTTAACGGGAATGCAGCATCGTTGCAGGGCGCTCGCTGTGCTTTTTTCTATCCGATTCTCAATTTCGTTGATCGCTTAGCTACGTATCGGGACGGTGGAAGACTGTATTTGACATATATCGAGAAATTCAGCAAGCGATACCAGTGCATCATTCTGTGTATCTGCACAGCGCACTCACACTGGCATAGATGTCGTACGTAAATATACACAACATAAAGATGCCTCTTAGGCGACCTACAGTATCGCACGTTTACTGTGACAAGACAATGTCATATAGTGTATAATAGGAATGCAGCATCGTTGCAGGGCGCTCGCTGTGCTTTTTTGTATCCGATTCTCAATTTCGTTGATCGCTTAGCTACGTATCGGGACGGTGGAAGACTGTATTGTACATATATCGAGAAATTCAGCAAGCGATACCAGTGCATCATTCTGTGTATCTGCGCAGCGCACTCACACTGGCATAGACGTCGTACGTAAATATACACAACATAAAGTGCCTCTTAGGCGACCTACAGTATCGCACGTTTACTGTGACAAGACAATGTCGTATAATGTATAATAGGAATGCAGCATCGTTGCAGGGCACTCGCTGTGCTTTTTTGTATTCGATTCTCAATTTCGTTGATCGCTTAGCTACGTATCGGGACGGTGGAAGACTGTATTGTACATATATCGAGACATCCAGCAAGCGATACCATTGCATCATTCTGTCTATCTGCACAGCGCACTCACACTGGCATAGACGTCGTACGTAAATATACACAACATAAAGTGCCTCTTAGGCGACCTACAGTATCGCACGTTTACTGTGACAAGGCAATGTCATATAATGTTTAATGGGAATGCAGCATCGTTGCAGGGCGCTCGCTGTGCTTTCTTGTATCCGATTCTCAATTTCGTTGATCGCTTAGCTACGTATCGGGACGGTGGAAGAGTGTATTGTACATATATCGAGAAATTCAGCAAGCGATACCAGTGCATCATTCTGTGTATCTGCACAGTGCACTCACACTGGCATAGCCGTCGTACTTAAATATACACAACATAAAGTGCCTCTTAGGCCACCTACAGTATCGCACGTTTACTGTGACAAGACAATGTCATATAATGCTTAATGGGAAAGCAGCATCGTTGCAGGGCGCTCGCTGTGCTTTTTCGTATCCGATTATCAATTTCGTTGATCGCTTAGCTACGTATCGGGACGGTGGAAGACTGTATTGTACATATATCGAGAAATTCAGCAAGCGATACCAGTGCATCATTCTGTGTATCTGCACAGCGCACTCACACTGGCATAGACGTCGTACGTAAATATACACAACATAAAGTGCCTCTTAGGCGACCTACAGTATCGCACGCTTACTGTGACAAGATGTCTTATAATGTTAACAGGAATGCAGCATCATTGCATGGCGCTCGCTGTGCTTTTTTGTATGCCATTCTCAATTTTTTGATAGCTTAGCTATGTATCGGGACTGTGGAAGACTCTATTGTACATATATCGAGAAATCCAGCAAGCGATACCAGAGCATCATTCTGTGTATCTGCACAGCGTAATCACACTGGCATAGACGTCGTACTTAAATATACACAACATAAAGTGCCTCTTAGGCGACCTACAGTATCGCACGTTTACTGGGACAAGACAATGTCATATAATGTTAACAGGAATGCAGCATCATTGCATGGCGCTCGCTGTGCTTTTTTGTATGCCATTCTCAATTTTTTGATAGCTTAGCTATCTATCGGGATGGTGGAAGACTCTATTGTACATATATCGAGAAATCCAGCAAGCGATACCAGTGCATCATTCTGTGTATCTGCGCAGCGCAATCACACTGGCATAGACGTCGTACGAAAATATACACAACATAAAGTGCCTCTTAGGCGACCTACAGTATCGCACGTTTACTGTGACAAGACAATGTCATATAATGTTAATTGGAATGCAGCATCGTTGCAGGGCGCTCGCTTTGCTTTATTGAATCCGATTCTCAATTTCGTTGATCCCTTAGCTACGTATCGGGACGGTGGAAGACTCTATTGTTCATATATCGAGAAATCCAGCAAGTGATATCAGTGCATCGTTCTGTGTATCTGCGCAGCGCACTCACACTGGCATAGACGTCGTACGTAAATATACACAACATAAAGTGCCTCTTAGGCGACCTACAGTATCGCACGTTTACTGTGACAAGACAATGTCATATAATGTTTAATAGGAATGCAGCATCGTTGCAGGGTGCTCGCTGTGCGTTTTTGTATCCGATTATCAATTTCGTTGATCGCTTAGCTACGTATCGGGACGCTAGAAGACTCTATTGTACATATATCGAGAAATCCAGCAAGCGATACCAGTGCATCATTCTGTGTATCTGCACAGCGCACTCACACTGGCATAGACGTCGTACGTAAATATACACAACATAAAGTGCCTCTTAGGTGACCCCCAGTATCGCACGTTTAATGAGACAAGACAATGTCATATAAAGTTAATAGGAATGCAGCATCATTGCATGGCGCTCGCTGTTCTTTTTTTATGCCATTCTCAATTTTGTTGATCGCTTAGCTATGTATCGGGATGGTGGAAGACTCTATTGTACATATATCGAGAAATCCAACAAGCGATACCAGTGCATCATTCTGTGTATCTGCACAGCGCAATCACACTGGCATAGACGTCGTACTTAAATATACACAACATAAAGTGCCTCTTAGGCGACCTACAGTATCGCACGTTTACTGTGACAAGACAATGTCATATAATGTTTACAGGAATGCAGCATCATTGCATGGCGCTCGCTGTGCTTTTTTGTATGCCATTCTCAATTTTTTGATAGCTTAGCTATCTATCGGGATGGTGGAAGACTCTATTGTACATATATCGAGAAATCCAGCAAGCGATACCAGTGCATCATTCTGTGTATCTGCGCAGCGCAATCACACTGGCATAGACGTCGTACGAAAATATACACAACATAAAGTGCCTCCTAGGCGACCTACAGTATCGCACGTTTACTGTGACAAGACATTGTCATATAATGTTAATTGGAATGCAGCATCGTTGCAGGGCGCTCGCTTTGCTTTATTGAATCCGATTCTCAATTTCGTTGATCCCTTAGCTACGTATCGGGACGGTGGAAGAGTGTATTGTACATATATCGAGAAATTCAGCAAGCGATACCAGTGCATCATTCTGTGTATCTGCACAGTGCACTCACACTGGCATAGCCGTCGTACTTAAATATACACAACACAAAGTGCCTCTTAGGCCACCTACAGTATCGCACGTTTACTGTGACAAGACAATGTCATATAATGCTTAATGGGAAAGCAGCATCGTTGAGGGCGCTCGCTGTGCTTTTTTGTATCCGATTATCAATTTCGTTGATCGCTTAGCTACGTATCGGGACGGTGGAAGACTGTATTGTACATATATCGAGAAATTCAGCAAGCGATACCAGTGCATCATTCTGTGTATCTGCACAGCGCACTCACACTGGCATAGACGTCGTACGTAAATATACACAACATAAAGTGCCTCTTAGGCGACCTACAGTATCGCACGTTTACTGTGACAAGACAATGTCATATAATGTTAATTGGAATGCAGCATCGTTGCAGGGCGCTCGCTTTGCTTTATTGAATCCGATTCTCAATTTCGTTGATCCCTTAGCTACGTATCGGGACGGTGGAAGACTCTATTGTTCATATATCGAGAAATCCAGCAAGTGATATCAGTGCATCGTTCTGTGTATCTGCGCAGCGCACTCACACTGGCATAGACGTCGTACGTAAATATACACAACATAAAGTGCCTCTTAGGCGACCTACAGTATCGCACGTTTACTGTGACAAGACAATGTCATATAATGTTTAATAGGAATGCAGCATCGTTGCAGGGTGCTCGCTGTGCGTTTTTGTATCCGATTATCAATTTCGTTGATCGCTTAGCTACGTATCGGGACGCTAGAAGACTCTATTGTACATATATCGAGAAATCCAGCAAGCGATACCAGTGCATCATTCTGTGTATCTGCACAGCGCACTCACACTGGCATAGACGTCGTACGTAAATATACACAACATAAAGTGCCTCTTAGGCGACCTACAGTATCGCACGTTTACTGTGACAAGACAATGTCATATAATGTTTAATAGGAATGCAGCATCGTTGCAGGGTGCTCGCTGTGCGTTTTTGTATCCGATTATCAATTTCGTTGATGATGATGATTAGTAGAGTTTATTGGCGCAAGGGCCAGATGTGGCCAAAGAGCGCCAAGGCGATGATAATGGCGTGTCAGTGGTACATGAATAGTGAATTATCAGGCGTGGATAAAACGTTAGATGAAGCATGGCTGTAAAGGGGCCTAAAAATAGTCGCTGTAAAGAGCGTAAAATCTACATGTAATAAAGTTATGACAATGATCAATGACGTTTACTATGAAAATGAAGAATGCATTGAAAAAGGAGTGAAGATATTCAAGTTATTTCACATGTTGTAATTGGCAAAAGCACTACTGCCTAAACAGAGCCCTTGAACCACAAGGGCCTGGAGGCAGGTGCTATACTGAACTACTGTCACAGCGGCATCCTCTGGCGAGAGGATGCGCTACGAATTTATTGGGCTTATGACATGTAGGATAACATCGTTCAAGAATGCGAGGACTGCTTTGGTTGTAAAAAGTGGTTCTTTACCAAGAAACATGGACGGATGGAGCGGGACACAATAGCTGTATGCAAGAGGAAAATGTTTCCTTCTCTCTATTTCGGCTTCCCGACACTCCAGGAGGACATGGAGGACGGTGAGCCTCTCGCCACATCTACCACAGGTTGGAGGATCATTACCATTCAATAGAAAATTGTGGGTGGCGTACGTGTGTCCTATTCTGAGGCGACAGAATAGGACATCAGTTCGCCGGGTTTTTGTTGTACAGGGCCAGAAGCCTAGCTGTGGTTTAATCAAGTGGAGCTTATTATTTGTTGCGGCGTCCCACAAGCGTTGCCAGTGGTTTCGCAGTTTGTTTCGTAGGAAAGGCTTCAGATCTGTGGCAGGAATAGCAGCGGTAAGATTAATAGGTTGAGATGTAATTGATGTGGCCACTTTGTCTGCCAGTTCATTACCCTCAATGCCTCTGTGGCCAGGAACCCATCATATTGTCACATGTCTACCAGATGAATAAATATTGCACAGGTATGTGTAAAGCTCAATAAAAACAGGATTTTTGTGTATTCTTATAGACATTAGTGCCTTTACGACACTTAAGGAGTCCGTAAATATTATTGCATTCTGTGGTTTTAACTTCTTAATGTGTTTAACCGCAGACAGCACCGCATAGGCTTCTGCAGTAAAGATGCTTGTATAAGGGTTCAATACGTCCGATTCAGAGAAGGAGGGACCAATTGCCGCGTAAGATACGCCAGCGTGCGACTTTGATGCGTCAGTGTAGAATTCAGCACACGAATACTTAGATTGGAGTTCACGGAAATGCATTCCAATTTCGAGGTCTGCTGCGTACTTTGTAACTTTTACAAAAGATATATCGCATTCTATCACCTGCCATTCCCAAGGAGGTGGCAGTTTAGCTGGAGGCATTATGCGATGTTCGAGGAGTGGGACATCCATTTCAACGCTAAGCTCCCTCACACGCAGTGAAAAAGGCTGTCTCACAGAGGGTCGATTATGAAAAAGTGTAGCACAAGTAAAATCGTTAATGGTCTTAAAACACGGATGTTCGTGATTAGAGTGTACTTTGAGGAAATATGTGAAACTGGTGTATGATCTCTGCAGATGGAGTGACCATTCATTCGATTCTACATATAAGCTTTCAATAGGGCTTGTTCTGAAAGCGCCTGTGGCTAGTCGGATACCTAGATGGTGAACGGGATCTAGCATCTTTAGTGCGCTTGGGGCGGCAGAGTGATATACTACAGCCCCATAATCTAGTCGTGAACGAATCAGACTCTTATAAAGGTTCAATAGACACTTCCTGTCGCTGCCCCATGTTGTGCGAGATATAATCTTCATTAGGTTCATTGTTTTTAGGCATTTTGCTTTGAGATATTTGATGTACGGGATGAAAGTTAGCTTAGAGTCAAGTATAATGCCTAAAAACTTGTGGTCTTTGTTCACAGGTATTTGCTGTCCACACAGTCCTACACAAGGATCTGGAATCAGGCCTCTCTTTCTTGTGAATTACACAGGAACTTTTGTGGGGGTTAACTTTGAAACCGTTTTCGTCTGCCCACTTAGACACTTTGTTCAACCCCTGCTGTACCTGTCTCTCGCACACGGTCAGGTTACAGGACTTGAAGCCCATTTGTATATCGTCCACGTAGACAGAATAAAAAATAGCCGGTGGTAATGAGGCACGAAGTGTGTTCATCTTCACGATAAACAGTGTGCAGCTGAGCACGCCTCCCTGGGGTACACCTGTTTCCTGTATAAATGGACGCGACAGTGCATTACCTATTTTAACCCGGAATGTGCGGTTGTGTAGGTAGCTTTCAATAATGGTTAACATATTACCTCGGATGCCCACTGCCGACAGGTCGCGTAGGATTCCGTAACGCCAGGTCGTATCGTACGCCTTTTCCATATCGAGAAACACGGATAGGAAGTATTGTTTATGTATGAAAGCATCACGAATGTTTGCTTCGATGCGCACGAGATGGTCGGTTGTAGACTGTCCTTCTCTGAAGCCGCACTGATATGGATCAAGAATTTTGTTTGACTCAAGGAAGTGTAAAAGGCGACGGTTTATCATTTTTTCAAAGAGTTTGCAGATACAACTTGTGAGGGCTATTGGGCGGTAACTTGTTACTAATGTGGGGTCTTTACCTTGTTTTAAAATCGGAACGACAAGGGATTCTTCCAATGCAGTAGGTAGGTATCCGGCAGCCCATATAGCATTGAAAAGTGCGAGTAGCGTTATTTGAGTATCACTGTGAATGTGTTTAATCATGTCGTACATGATCCTGTCGGGTCCAGGTGCAGAGCTCCGACAGGCAGTCAAGGAGGCTCTCAATTCGGCGATGTTAAATGGCATGTTATAGGGTTCATTCTGTCTGCATTTACGGTCAATAGCCTTGCGTTCTGCGATTTGTTTGTGCTTAAGGAATGCGTCAGAATAATTATTCGAACTGGACACGCGCTCGAAGTGTTCGCCAAGAGCGTCAGCTTGGTCTTCCAAGCTGTTCGCTTCGTCGTTCACTAGCGGCAACGGATGGATTTCTTTTCCCTTTAGCCTCATTAGCCTGTCCCATACTTTTGCCTCTTGAGTATACGAATTGATACCTGAGAGAAACCTCTCCCAACTTGCCCTCTTGGCCTGTCTTCGCGTCCTTCTTCCCTGGGACTTAACATGTTTAAATTCTGTTAGGTTTTCAGCCGTAGGACATTTACGTAGTTTGCCCCAAGCTTTATTTTGTTTCCTTCGTGCCTGTCTACAATCGTTATTCCACCAGGGGACCCGTCTTTTGAATGAAGTGCCACTTGTTTGAGGAATGAACTTCTCAGCGGCGTCAATGATAAAAGCAGTAAAATGTGATATGGCATGATCTATAGTAAAATTGTTTATAAAATCTCGTGATAAGTACGTGGATTCCCTAAAGCATTCCCAGTCAGCTGAGGCCAGTTTCCAGCGAGGGACATGGGGAAGAGAGTCATGTTCGGTTACTAAGTTTAGGGTTACTGGGAAATGATCACTTCCGAATGGGTTTTTAATTACATGCCAATCTAAATCAGGGAAAAGTGAGGCAGAGCCAATTGACAGGTCTATTGATGAATATGAACTATGATGGATATTGTAATATGTTGGTTCCTTCTTATTGAACAGGCACGCACCGGAGTTAACAAGGAAGTTTTCGATGAGCCGACCTCTCGCGTCGCATCGCGAGTCTCCCCAAAGAGTATGATGAGCATTAAAATCACCAGTGATAATGTAGGGTTCTGGGAGCTGGTCGATGAGGCTGTAAAATTCCGTTTTAGTGAGGTGATGGTTGGGTGGTATGTAAATGGAGCAAATGGTTATAAGCTTGTTGAATAAAATTGCTCGCACGGATACAGCCTCGAGAGGCGTGTGTAGGGCAAACTGTTGGCAGGCAATAGACTTATTTACAACTATGGCTACACCTCCGGACGAGGCAGAAGCGTTGTCACGATCTTTACGAAAAATCGCACATTGCTTCAGAAAATTGGACTGTGTAGACTTTAAGTGCGTTTCTTGGACACACAGCACCTTCGGATTAAATTTATGTATGAGTTCTGTGATGTCGTCGAGGTTACGAAGTAATCCTCTGACGTTCCACTGTAGTATCTGTGTGTTCATGTTGCAGACAATGCTTGTGCTGTGTGTCTCGTGTGAAAACACTAACTTAACTTACAGAGCCCTTGTCGGGCCCTGTGATGCGGGCTTTTTCTTTTTTGGAGCGGTCGAGAGATTCTCGCCGCTCCTTTGGCGCTGGCTGCGCCGACTGGCTGGAAGATGTGTCCATCGGCTCTTGCGGAGCGCTGGACACCCGCTCTTGAGAACGGTTTGTTCGCGGTGAAGGCCTCGTCTCGAGGGACGAGACCTTGGAGGCCACCAGCCCGGAGGTGGATGGCCCCTTCTGCTGGGGTGGCGGAGCAGCGCTAGCTGCAGTCGCCGAGGGGGCAGATGGCTTCACCGCCGGCTCACTACGCATGGGCCGGACAGCAGCCGGAAGCCGCTGCGACGCTGCCCCCTGACGCGTCACATCGGCAAAGCTGGTTTTAGACAGGTAGGTAACCCGCCTTCGTGCCTCTTTGAAAGTTATGTTTTCTTTTACCTTAATTGTCACTATTTCCTTTTCTTTTTTCCAAGATGGGCACGACCGCGAGTATGCGGCGTGCTCCCCATCACAGTTAACACAATGTAGAGAACCTTCACAAGACTCGGAGGAGTGTTCGTGAGCACTGCATTTCGCACAGGTTTGGCGGCCTCGGCAGTTCTGCGAACTATGGCCGAACCGCTGGCATTTGAAACATCGAAGGGGATTTGGCACGTATGGCCTAACACGGAGCTTGATGTACCCGGCCTCGATGGACTCGGGCAGGACACTTGAGTTGAAAGTAAGTATTAGGTGTTTGGTCAGGAGTTCTTTGCCATCTCGCCTCATTTTAATCCGTTTAACATTGATGACATTCTGATCACTGAAACCCTCAAGGAGTTCAGCCTCACTCAGCTGCAACAGGTCATCATCTGAGACAACGCCACGGGTGGTATTCATAGTACGGTGTGGGGTTACTGTTAATTGGGCATCTCCAAATGACACTAGATTGGGCAGTTTCTCGTATTGTTTGAGATCACGGAGTTCCAAGAGGAGATCCCCGCTTGCCATCCTGGATGCTTTGTAGCCTATTCCAAAAATATCAGTCAAAGACTTTGAGACAAGGAAAGGTGAAATTGTACGTACTGATGTGTCTGACTTTTCAGAGTGAATTACATGAAATCGGGGGAAATTCTGTGTTTGGCGTCCAAAAAACTGGAACACATCTTCGGTGCGCCCTCTTTTCAGACGGCGATCAGGGAGTGGCGGGAATTGTTCAGCCATAGGTATAAAATTTTTCGGCAGCGACGCCAGCCACCCACCATGGAGCCCAACGAGGGGACGCTGCAGGACCTGGAAAAGACAGGTCCTGCAAAACGCCAGCTGTACGCCACTACTATAACCAAATATGTACAGCCAAGGTTGGTTGCACCACACAAGGTTAGCCCTCGCTGCCTGGAAAGTCGCAAGTAAATAGAAGAGAGGAGAAGACAGGAAAGATTGAAAATGAGAGAGAAAGACGAAGATTGAAGAGAAGGATAGGAAAAGGCAACTACCGATTTCCCCCGGGTGGGCCAGTCCGGGGGTGCCGTCTACGTGAAGCCGAGGCCAAAGGGGTGTGTTGCCTCCGCCGGGGGGCCGTAAAGGTCCAAACACCCGGAATTGGCTCAACCCCCAGGATCCCCTTTTCCCTGGACACGGCTAAGCCGCGCACGGTTAGACGCGGGAGGGGCCAACCCTCGTGTGCTCGGGTCCGTGGTGTCGCAACACACCAAACGCCTGCTGACGCAGACGCCCCTGCGGGCTATCAATTTCGTTGATCGCTTAGCTATGTATCGGGACGGTGGAAGACTCTATTGTACATATATCGAGAAATCCAGCAAGCGATACCAGTGCATCATTCTGTGTATCTGCACAGCGCAATCACACTGGCATAGACGTCGTACTTAAATATACACAACATAAAGTGCCTCTTAGGCGACCTACAGTATCGCACGTTTACTGTGACAAGACAATGTCATATAATGTGTACAGGAATGCAGCATCATTGCATGGCGCTCGCTGTGCTTTTTTGTATGCCATTCTCAATTTTGTTGGTCGCTTAGCTATGTATCGGGACGGTGGAAGACTCTATTGTACATATATCGAGAAATGCCGCAAGCGATACCAGTGCATCATTCTGTGTATCTACACAGCACACTCACACTGGCATAGACGTCGTACGTAAATATACACAACATAAAGTGCCTCTTAGGTGACCCACAGTATCGCACGTTTACTGTGACAAGACAATGTCATATAATGTTTAATAGGAATGCAGCATCGTTGCAGGGTGCTCGCTGTGCGTTTTTGTATCCGATTATCAATTTCGTTGATCGCTTAGCTACGTATCGGGACGGTGGAAGACTCTATTGTACATATATCGAGAAATCCAGCAAGTGATACCAGTGCATCATCTGTCTATCTGCACAGCGCACTCACACTGGCATAGACGTCGTACGTAAATATACACAAAATAAAGTGCATCTTAGGCGACCTACAGTATCGCACGTTTACTGTGACAAGACAATGTCATATAATGTTTAACGGGAATGCAGCATCGTTGCAGGGCGCTCGCTGTGCTTTTTTCTATCCGATTCTCAATTTCGTTGATCGCTTAGCTACGTATCGGGACGGTGGAAGACTGTATTTGACATATATCGAGAAATTCAGCAAGCGATACCAGTGCATCATTCTGTGTATCTGCACAGCGCACTCACACTGGCATAGATGTCGTACGTAAATATACACAACATAAAGATGCCTCTTAGGCGACCTACAGTATCGCACGTTTACTGTGACAAGACAATGTCATATAATGTATAATAGGAATGCAGCATCGTTGCAGGGCGCTCGCTGTGCTTTTTTGTATCCGATTCTCAATTTCGTTGATCGCTTAGCTACGTATCGGGACGGTGGAAGACTGTATAGTACATATATCGAGAAATTCAGCAAGCGATACCAGTGCATCATTCTGTGTATCTGCGCAGCGCACTCACACTGGCATAGACGTCGTACGTAAATATACACAACATAAAGTGCCTCTTAGGCGACCTACAGTATCGCACGTTTACTGTGACAAGACAATGTCATATAATGTTTAATTGGAATGCAACATCGTTGCAGGGCGCTCGCTGTGCTTTCTTGTATCCGATTCTCAATTTCGTTGATCGCTTAGCTACGTATCGGGACGGTGGAAGAGTGTATTGTACATATATCGAGAAATTCAGCAAGCGATACCAGTGCATCATTCTGTGTATCTGCACAGTGCACTCACACTGGCATAGCCGTCGTACTTAAATATACACAACATAAAGTGCCTCTTACGCCACCTACAGTATCGCACGTTTACTGTGACAAGACAATGTCATATAATGCTTAATGGGAAAGCAGCATCGTTGCAGGGCGCTCGCTGTGCTTTTTCGTATCCGATTATCAATTTCGTTGATCGCTTAGCTACGTATCGGGACGGTGGAAGACTGTATTGTACATATATCGAGAAATTCAGCAAGCGATACCAGTGCATCATTCTGTGTATCTGCACAGCGCACTCACACTGGCATAGACGTCGTACGTAAATATACACAACATAAAGTGCCTCTTAGGCGACCTACAGTATCGCACGCTTACTGTGACAAGATGTCTTATAATGTTAACAGGAATGCAGCATCATTGCATGGCGCTCGCTGTGCTTTTTTGTATGCCATTCTCAATTTTTTGATAGCTTAGCTACACTGTAAAAAAAATTGCTTTGGTTTTACGGCAAATCTGCTGGTAATTTGTGACCGAACACTTTCCGTAAGTAAAGAACGGTCATTTCCGTAGAACGGACAACCGTAAAAATAGACCGTATTACAAAATACGAGTGCTTACATATTCAGAAAACGGAAGACTCTGTATGCTGAATCGTATGGCTCGACCGTTAATGTACAGGTGCTTTCCGTATTCAGAAAACGGAAGGCACTGTATGTTGAATCTGTAGTATACGGTCCAACCGTTAAAATACAGGTGTTTTCGTATCCAGAAAACGAAAGGCTTCGTATGCTGAATCTGTACTATACGGTCCAACCGTTAAAATACAGGTGTTTCCGTATCCAGAAAAGGAAAGACTCTGTATGCTGAATCTGTACTATACGGTCCAACCGTTAACATACAGGTGTTTCCGTACTCAGAAATAAAAAGGCTCCGTATGCAAAATCTGTACTATACGGTCCAATCGTTAAAATACAGGTGTTTTCTGTATTACGTTTTACAGAGCATATTGATTGTTTAGAGAATGTACTATCGGGGACAGAAGTGCCCACAATGTGCGAATGTCGACCGAATTTTATTGGTGCACTTTCTGCTGGGATCAGCCATGCTAACATTTGCATTTGGAAAGTGGTCTGCAATGCAGATGATAGCGGCTGATAGTGCAGAGATGCAATTTGGTCGACACTCGCACGTCCTGGGCACTTTTGTCCCCGATAGTACATCCTTTAATGCAAATGTCATGAATACAACTCATCGCAGAAGCAGCAGGTCGCTATGGAGAAAACTGTCTAGCCAACACATTGAAATAGCTCAAAAGATCAAACACTTTGCCTTTTGTGATATGAATGAATTGCACAACATATATACAAATAAGTGCAAAATTTTATTCGTCAAGTACCTTAGATCACAGAAGCAATTTTATTTTCTTCGAGCACTCGTCTTGCACTGTTTCCTGGTGAAAGCTGTTCCCACATGCCTTGCAAGGATAAACTTGCTGCTGTTAGGAGAAACAAATAATATGAATTTCCATCCTAAACGAAGTGACAACAAAAGACAACCACAGAACACAACAAAGCGGTAACTGAAGTATTAAAAAACCATGAACTTGGTTCAACATTGTCAGAACAAGGAATGTTGCTGTAGCCAACATTTCGACAGATACGTGTCATCAGGGCAGCAACTGTTTTCCTTGGCAGCGGTTTTGGATGTGCATAGCTCACTCGCCCCTACCCTTATCTGGTGCATATAGTAGGTCAAGAGAAACCAAAGTGTTAAAATAAAGGTAGGAACGGTGTGTTTCGCAGTGATTGTGATGGAGTGTGTAGGGGCACTCCGTAAGTTGTTACGTAAGTAACAACTTACAGTAGTAGTAAGTTGTTACTTACGTAAGTTATAAGTAGGGATGACCTAAACAGAAAACGATCTGTAGACCTAGTAGACCTATTCTTCCCAGAAATCAACATAGGAATTAAAATAAACTGTTTGGATATTTGGCGAAAAAAAAGCAATGAAGAATTAGGCAAAATAAACTTTGCAACATGATGTGTCTGGTTAAGATCAGTGGAAATGGCAAATGAAGGTACGTTATCAATAAACATTTAATCAAGATCCCATAAAGAAAAAAAGATATTGGTCAAATATTAAATAAGCAAGGACAACAAATTAAACTGGGTATGACCATAAATAGTAAAGAACAGCCTGCGAAAAAAATGGGACGGGAAATGATAACAAGGTGCAAGATAGAGAAAAGTTTAGCGTTGTTTACTGTATGTTCATGCCACTACTGACGACTTGAAGTTTCAGTCTTCCTGCTGAAGCTGTACTACTTGGATAAGGAAATGAGTCACTTTGCAGACAAGTCTACGTTCAGATTCTGTTCAAATCTTCAATGTAACTTTATGGAAGAAAATATTATGGACAGTCCTACTGGATGGGCATTCATTCAGCAGTACCATCCACAGGTATTAGCTCTTGGGAAATCATTAGCTGTTTTTTTTTATCACAGATGCCTTCAAGTTATATCGGTTGGCAGGAGTGCTAGCAAACAACATTATACTTGTTGCCGCAGTCAAAAGTGATATTTGGTAACAATGAGTAAAAGAAGCAAACAGCATTCTAAATACTGATTCAAGTCAACCGAAAAAGCTGCTAAAATGAATGTACCCTGGCCCCCAATACACAATAATTACACATCACACATTGATGCTCATCGTGTCGATCATGCTATTAGAACACTAGGCATCAAGTGAGGAGAATAAGGAGATCAAAAAAATTAAATTATGGGGTTTTACGTGCCAAAACCACGATCTGATTATGAGGCACGCCATAGTGGGGGATCCGGAAATTTTGACCACCTGGGATTCTTTAACGTGCACCTCAATCTAAGTACACGGGTGTTTTCGCATTTTGACCCCATCGAAAATAAGGGGATGGGCACATCCTTTTTTTTCGCACATTAAGTGTGCTTCGCATTAATGTTGCCTTCCAACTCTGAAGGGAGCAGTTTGCGAGATGGTGACCGACACATAAGAAAACTCATGACATTCTGTGCAGCAGAACATCACGCGCAAATACACTTTTTCCTGCAAAATGACATCCTGTAGTCAAACCTTGTGCACATGTGCCAACCTTAGAATTTGAAAAACACCACAGTGGAAGACACAGTGTAAACCTTGCTGACGAATACTAAAATTATTTGATTATTCATTCAAGATTCGCAGACTTTGCTCTCTACGGGTGCTGTAAACAGGCACCCTGCTTTGGCAGTTGTACCAACAATGATCTGTAGAGCAAATGAGGAGAAATGGTTATGAAGTTTACGCAGGAGTATACGCCGCAAATGACAATCCACTTCACATTTTAATCTGGTGGAGGATGCGTACTCTAAAATAGAAGAAACTAGTGTACCCTAAAGATTGCTGTGGCCGATGCCTGTGTACTAGCAGGTACACATAACATGGCAGTTGCAATTATATTTCTACAAGCTATAGTTACTGCAAGCTACTGCCAGTGTACTGGTCCACAGCTGTAATACATTTAGGGCAATTTAAAACTCTCTAATGAATTTATCTCATATGACAGAATTGGAATGCAATATCTTGCAAATAAGTGATGCTCTATGTGTCGTCCCATACAATGAAACACCTTTGAAAAACCTGAATAGCCACCTGGGCCGTGACGAGAGGTGAAGTGTATTCTGTGTAAACTAGTACAGCTGCATAGTGTAAAGCTCTGGAGAGTGCATTTAGTAACAGCTGTGAAGCTTTTTTCTTTTTTTTTTAAACTGCGCACAGTAAAAACCTCTAGCAGTTTTGAAAAACTCTTTTTATTAAAAAAATTTCTGCGCGCAAACGAACAAGGACGGAGAACCATTTGCTTAAGAACCCACAGATCTGCTTAATCCAATCAACAGGACACATCAATAGCACATATAACAACACGTGTGATAAAAATGCCACGGATCAGCGCGACTCCGTCAACATAAAAACAGCAATGCACATAAAACGAGCACTTACGATGAAACTATGTTAAAGATAAGATGACAGGAGTGAATTCTCTTTATCTAGCAATGAAACAGAAGGATGACTGATGCATTTTTACTTTAGTTTTGCAATTCAGTGCACTTCCACAATTTCTCTCGCGGTTTGATTTTCGTTGCCTAAACAATGTGCTGGTGCTTCTAAGACAAGGTGAGCACGCATGTTCTTGACAATGCATGGCCAAATGCTTACTAGGGCCACCTTTCAGACTGGACAAGTGTTCCCTTAGTCTCGTGTTAATGCATCTTGCAGTGTGCGCTACGTACACATGACCACATGTCATAGAAACGTGATATTCAACATTCTTTCTTTGCATCACCCTTACTTTCGAACTTACTTTTTACCCTAGAACACTCATTACCTCTTGTTTTTAGCCGAAAACACCACTTTTACTTCGTAACTCCCAGCCACCTTTTCAAGTCTGTGTGAAAGGCCATGCACATATGGAATCACTGAAACCTTGGAAGCTAATTCTTTCTGCCTTTGATTTTTTGTGCATAGTTCTTTATCCTGTTTAAGTTTTTTCATTAGTCTAGCGCATGAAGCCAGCATCACAGCGAGCACGTACCCGGCTTCTCTCAACTGATCAACTTGCTCAAGAAAAGCAACGTTTACAGTGCGGTAACACGACTTCAACAATGCTGACCTGAAATGACTGTGCCATTCTTAACAAGCCTGGAATTGCTTGAGGCATAGTTCATGTAGCTTGTTAACAAGAAACTGTAGCTTCTTATCTACCTGTACTTGCAAAGTAAAATTTAAGCCTTTGCCTAGAGAGTCAAAGGCTTCTACTACTATTGAAGGCTTGACTTTCACTTCGGAAGTACCGGTACATAACAAGCTACCAGTTCCTTTATGTCAAGTTAAAAATTCTACCAGAGCATGTGTGTTGGTCATTCACGCCCCGAGCTGGAAAACCGCTAATGAACTATGCCTCAAACCATTCCAGGCTTGTGAAGAATGGCATAGTCATTTCATGTTGCTGGTCAGCATTGTAGAAGTCATGTTACCGCACAGTAAACATAGCCTTTCTTGAGCAAGTTGATCGGTTGAGAGAGGCCGGGTACCTGCTCGCTGTGATGCTGGCGTCATGTGCTAGACTAATGAAAAACAGGATAAAGAACTATGCACAAAAAATCAAAGGAAGAAAGAATTAGCTTCCAAGGTTTCAGTGATTCCGTATGTGCATGGCCTTTCACACAGACTCAAAAAGGTGGCTGGGAGTTACGAAGTAAAAGTGGTGTTTTCGGCTAAAAACAAGAGGTAATGTGTGTTCTAGGGTAAAAAGTAAGTTCGAAAGTAAGGGTGATGCAAAGAAAGAATGTTGTAATAAAGATCCGCATAAGAACCAATTTCTTGATTGTGCGAAGAATGTTGAATATCAGGCTCGTATGACATGTGGTCATGTGTACGTAGGGCAGACTGCAAGATGCGTTAACACGAGACTAAGGGAACACTTGTCCAGTCTGAAAGGTGGCCCTAGTAAGCATTTGGCTATGCTTTGTCAAGAACATGCGTGCTCACCTTGACTTAGAAGCACCGGCATATTGTTTAGGCATCGAAATCAAACCGCGAGAGAAATTGTGGAAGCGCACTGCATTGCAAAACTAAAGGAAAAATGCATCAGTCATCCTTCTGTTTCACTGCTAGATTCGCTCCTTTCTTTTCATCTTAAGTGCTTGTTTTATGCGCATTGCTGTTTTTATGTTGACCGGGTCGCGCTTATCCGTGGCATTTTTATCACAAGTGTTGTTATATAGGCTAATGATGTGTTCTGTTGACTGGATAGCACAGATCTGTGGGTTCTTAAGTAAATGGTTCTTCGAAAATAAAACCAGTTGTTAGAACGCGATCGTGCTTGTGTTGCTCCTTTTCTTCGTCCTTGTTTGTTTATGCACAAAATATTTTTTAATGAATCTGTTCCACTTAGGCCGACTCGCAGTTTTGCTTCCTTTTTTTAAAAAGTAATGACACGTATGGCTATCACATACATGTACAGTATGACCTTCATTCCCAAAGTGAACAGCACTACCCTATGCGTCAGGTGCCTTGTTTCACACATTCTCCCAAACATTATTAGCGCGGGATGCTGAGGTTGGCAGGGAAACAGATTTATGAAGCAATATAAAGGATGAAGTACTCAGCTCTTAATGTTTTCTTTGCTGTTTAAGCATCGTTGGGTCTTATAGTAAGAAAATACGGAATACAACATGCATAATTCACGACGCAACCCCTTTGGAAGTATTTAGTAGTCTGAATTATTATGGATTGCATATTTAGATTAGAAGAAGGATTTCATTCCACTGCAAGAATGGCATCATCCGAATAATTCTTGTGTTTGGTGCTATATTTACTTTTATTTCAGTTGGAATGTAGATGCATCGACAGCGATATCACTTGACATGTCTTCAATTGACTGTTTCTCCAACTTAAGCAAACTCATATTCTGAAATGACCTTGTAGATGATACCAAGAACTTGCTCAGCAGGAGTATGTCTAACATTCACGAGATCTGAGGCTCTTGAACGCATATCTAAGAAAGCCTGGGGTGCATGCTGACCTCTCATTTAATCAGCAAGTTTCTGGAAATCATCTATAAGTTTTCTTGTGATGAATGTAAATTTGCTTGTACGGGAGAAACATGGAACTTGAACAGGTGAATTACGCAGCATAAGAATGATCTCAGCAAGAAGCAGGCATCAAGAAACATTGTCACTCAACACGCATAAACCGTCAGATAAAAGAATTATTGGGATGATTTAAAATTCTGGTAGTGGAATGAAATCTGTTTTCTAATCTATATCTAAATTCCTTGATTATTCAGCGTACTACCACTACCTTTGCCAGAAACATTCATAGTCATTATCCTACCTATGCCAAATTATTCCGACCAATATTCAAGCCTTCATAAGCTTTTTTTTCACTGCCAATTCTCTGAGGGAGAAGAGGTGTCCTATTTCTCTCTACCTATTTCTCGTTCACTGTTCACTCTCGAACTGCATTAAGCTTAAGCAGGTTCTATGCTTAAAGCTGTGTTTCCCTTTCCATCTGCCATCTTTGACCCACCTGGTTAGCTAAGTAGGTAGAAAAACTGCAGAAGAGAGGTGGTGGCGCTGAGTTGGACTTGAGCCCCAAGGAACCTTTACACGGTGGCTCGACGAGCAACTGCTTGTGGCATGGAGTGGCTCAAGCTGTGATGAGTTCACTTTGTAAAACCCAGCTCGTTACTGCTGGCCCGTCTTTGCAAAAACAGGAATGAACGTTGGCAGTCTGCAGTCTCGGTTTCTTCCTTGAGGGCCATGGCCATGTAAAGAAACCTTGTCTCGACAGGCTGCATAAAAAAGGATAATTTTCTGAGCTAAGTCTTTTTTCCTAAAAGAACACATTTAAGTTGTATTTGTAACTTTGCGACACTTTCCGGGTGATGCCAGCTGTACTTCATTGCACAATACCACAATCATGACTGAGCTGTGGCCATTCTGAATACAGCTTGCAACACGTGACAGGACCATATATACAAATGCAACCAAAATAGTAAACATTTGTTGTAGCTTCTGTATATGGCACTATTCGAATGAGACATTTGTAGCTCTCTTCTCAGCTCAGTAAACTTATTTCTAGTTATTTTACTTTTCTTGAGGAAATTGCCATGAGCTTCTCTTGAAAAGTAAGTAAACATTCTTGCTTCAGTTTATTCTTCAAATTCTTGCATCACGAAATTCTTGCATCACGAATGGATATCAGGAACCCATTTAACCACAGGCAGAGCTCCATATGTTTAAAAACATCATAAATCAAAGTACAATATCACAATTCTCATAATAGTGTCATGCTAGTATTATTGGTGGCTATGGCTGCTTCAAGCAATTATTTTGCATTAAGGTGGAAACAGTTATCAAATTAAATTGTTTGCAGCAAGGGTGTACAATCCACAAAATCAATCAAAAAGGTCACGTTGTGTTCACTATTCAAACGTTTAGGATAGGTTACATACAACAGCTAATAAAGAATACAAACTTGAAAATCTCAACTGAAGAAGAAACCAGTTTTCGAATATGGAGAAAAATGCCAGCAGCTCATGTTGAGGACACCCTTACTATGTACTCCAAGCGAAGAATGTTGTTACAGCAATGCTTGAACACTATATGAATGTAACAATCAACAACCTTAAGCAGAATCTTAACACCACTAAACAAATCATGCTTCGAAGATTCCTGATCCGAAATTCTCAACAAATTGTTCTGGTGTTGTATGTGTTAAGCTTGTTGTGCATTCTAAAATGCAAGCTCACATCTACAATTTTTCTAAAGGCAATATCATCTTTCTCAAGATAGGTATGACGTGCAGATAAAGTGGATAATGCATGACATCATGAACACTCTGATGTGTTTACCAGTGGGCTCACTCTTGCAGCCATGAAATTATGAGATGCAGACACATTTTACATTGAAACCGGTTTTGTGGAGTACTGCATGCTTCCCAGGCTTCTCCAGTTGTGAGAGCCGTCTCCCCTACACAAATGAGTGATGAGGAATAAAAAAGAATTTCAACATGCAACAATATGTCGGTCATTTGCTAGTATCCAGCAGGCTTTTTGACTCCTAGCTTGCCTCACACAAATCTACCATGCACAGTATTTGCTTTGCCCAAGCATCACCCACTTTACGATGCAATGTGTACAGAGCCCTTGCCCTTAGTTTTTCTGCTTTGGAAACAGTTACAGTGTGTTCAGCTGGCGTGGAGAAAGGGGACATAAAATACTATGCGCACCACTGATCTCTACTATATTTTGCTGGATGCCGCTTCGCTGCCCACAGAGCCAGGCGTAGATGAAGCCAGCGGAAATGCAGTGTCGTGCAGCGGCTTGTCCCAAAAGTAGGGCATACGCTGCACTTACTAGTGTGTGCCGTCGCAGAATATTGCTGCCGTAAAAATTTTTCTTCATGGTTTTCCACATCTAGGCGATGTCTCCACATGTCTGGTGAGAGCTTTTACGACGTTCTGAACCCGCACGTGATAAGTTTTTCTTACAGAAAGCATTTTCTGATTCACGTGTTGTCAGCACGCGCCACTGATGTTAGCAATGCTGTCAGTGCTGTGATGGAAAATTCTGGACGTCTTCTCGAAATACTTCTCTGGACTGCTTCGGTAGCTTACGGCACAAAGGGCAAGCACTATAGCAGAAGAAATGCCGCACTCCCGTGCAGGTGAAATGCCACAGCAAAGTCGTGAAGTACCAACTTCTGGGACAAGGTTGGCTTCAGTCGAAGGCACTCAATGCGCTATCCAGCCCCCTACAGTAGAGCTCAGTGGTGTGCAACCTTTTATACTAGCTTTGCTTTCTAGTCGGAACATTAGAAACAGCTCCCACCTTACTTTTCTCAACCTGAGACAGGCGAACCAAAAGTCGCATCACTGTATTGATTCTGTGGCTTTAGTTTTCGAAGCAAACTGCCTGCATATTCTAGCATGTTGTTAAAAAATATAGTTAGCAAATTTTTACTGCTACAAGACAGGTTAGTTGGCTGATAGAAATGTGAAACATGTTACCAGCGCTCTGATAGGATGGAAGAAGCAGAATAGAAATTTACTTGGCACAGGGGCTACAGCAGGCAAGTATGGTTACTGTATGCTCTAGTGTTGTTTCAAGTAAAAGTTAAGTTTTTATGCTGTATTTCTACTTATTCTGAACCATCAAACTGCACAATCAATGTTCCAAGATTATACACTCTTGGCGTTTGATTTCCCATGTCATTTATTTCCTATGAACACAGGCAGTAATCCCTCTATAATAAGCAAAATGAGTTATAAAAGGAAAAGCCGTAATATTATTCCACAATTGCCGAGGGCAGAAGTAATGGCTGATAGCACTTAATTGAAGCTACATAAATATTCAGTTTTCTCACAGCTTGTTCAGCAAGTAATAAAGAGGTATGCTGTACACCTTTACATGACCAATGCAATCTGGTGAGAGACTGTGCACTGAGTCTGCTTGGTTGTGTTTGGCAGTTTGACTTTGGTATTTTGCTATACATAATTCCTTGGGTACTCGTAGCTTACTTGCGATAAAATGGAACTTGGAGCAGTGGTCATCTATACATAAATATTTGCACATAAATAACGCAACCACAATTATAGCATGGTGAGGGGGGGCAATATGAAACTGTCAGAAAACGAAAAAAAAATGATATTACGATTATAATGTGACGTGATGCCACAAGAAAACAAAGCAATGCATAGAAGCAGATGGCGCTTCCGTGCCACACCAAGATTATTTACTAAATAGGCAGCGCTTCAGAAGTACCGGCGACACAATTGAACAAGGCAAAGCTGCGTTTGCTCGTGTGTGCTTGAACATGGCTCCACACGCAGTAGCGATCACAGCATTGTTGCCAAGTGGTTTAGATCGCCGCAGTTTAAAGTTCCAGAAAATGCACAGAAGAACAATCTGCTTTATAGCCTTACAGAATATAACGTGAAGTACACTACAAGGCCAGAAACATTCCTAGAAAAGTTGCCTTATATTTGCATAAATTGGCAAGCAGCATGCTTTGTTTTACCTAGAATAAATTTTCATGATACCGCTGTGTGCAAGGTTTTATAGACAAAGTGAAAAACATTCAGCCCATATACCACACTATGACGGTATGCAATAATTGTAATCTCATAACCTAAAAGCTGTAGTTGATTTTACAAAAGTTGACATTCTTCAATCTGAGCCCAGTAAATTTTAACACGCAGGGGCACCACTTGGCTAAGCAATAGGGATGTAATGTGTATGCATAGAAGCATTACCCCATGCATTTGTACCACATCGCCCAAAAGAAATCAATTTTCCCGTCCAAGTCTGCCTCATGCAAGACTGGAATTAAAGCAAAAGTTTATACAGTCATCCAAACAAGAACACCTCATTTTCACATATGAAATTCATATAAATATATCTCTCTTGATGCCAGCCTCCTGGAATGCTGAACCTTGCTGCATGCTTTAGAGAAATTATAGTAGTAGCACTTTAAAGTTATTTAGGGCTGCAGGGCTGCAGTGTTGCAGAACACACCTACAAATGCTGCATTTCATGAGTAACAAGTTCATTGATTTGCTTCAACAACCTACCAAGAGCAAATTAAAACAATTTCTTCCTGTTTAGCATTTTTGCCTGCTACACCACAATCGAATGTCATCAATATATTAACTAGGAGAAACAAATCTGGCTTATACGGGGCGTCCCAACTATTACACACAAAGGTTTGAAAATATGCAAATACTACGTATCTGGACACGACCAAGATAACGTTTGCCATGACCTGGAGATACTCACTTTTTTGCATTCTGCCTAATTGCATAATTAAGTGTAAATTATTTAATCAACTTCTCAAATATTTTAATTACATGAAATACGTGCGACATGAAAGTTTTTCCGAGCGTGAAAGAAAGCCACGAATACACGCAAAGAGCCTCGAGCGGCCATTCGTGCGGCAATTTTATGTGTATTTGCGAGCTTCTTTCCCGTTCGAAAGAACACTTATGTAGCACTTTTTGCACAACAAGATGCTGTATCGGGAGTTGTTCATGGTGTTCTACAATTTCCTCACTTACACTTTTCATCTAATTAGAGTAATTGAGAGGTTGATTAAGACTAATGATCTAATTAGGCGGAATGCAAAGAATATTCTCAGTATCTCCAAGCAATGGCAAACGTAATAATAACTTGGTTTTGTCCAGCTGCGTGGCATCTGCATTTTTAAAAATATTTATGCATCATAGTTGGGACACCGTATATTAACACCTTCATATATTGCCACAGCTCTGTCTTGTAATATTCAAAGGGTGCTTGTCCAACAGCACTCCAATGTCACTAACAGTGATCACCTACACAGCTAAGTGGATCACCATGATGCAAGTTGGTAGTAAAATGCTGTGAGAAACAAATCCACTCACTTTGAAGGCAATAATATTGCGGTAACTTGAGAGACATGGCCTCATGGCAGGCAGCAGATTTCTCAGCTCCAGCAGGACACCAGCAACTAGTCTTTCAGTAAAAGAAAATATTGAATCAGTAATGTTATGTTACCTTGTTCTTGCTAAGCATCAGCACAATCATCTGATTTTCATGCATATCTACTTTCTGCTTAAGCAGTTCAACTGAAGTATTTATAAAATACAGTCTATGTTGATTGCATTTGCTTCTCTGGCATGTACAATTTTTTTGCAACTGATACATTTACAGCTAGCTACACGACACGAACGCTTGGACTGCCCAGACATCATTAGAAGCAAAACGTCTTGTTGCACCACAAGCAGTTGCACCAAGGAAAGACACAGCAGAGCTAACAATTTTTTTTGTAACTACAATGAAAATGCATGCAAGCAAGGAGGCAACTATCGCACGTATAGTGCCAGTACAAGCGTCAATACAAATTATGTGCGCAACTGAATGCACTCTTATTCTAAGTTTTTAACGCGCATGAGCAATAGGTTATACGCGCCACACGAAAAATTTCGATCACGCTACCGTGGAGATCGATGTGAAATTATATGTGATCCTTTCTCCTATTCACGCGCCATTTTCGCCCCCTTTTGAAAAAAAGAGTTCTGTTCGCGACGCCAGCTTACCACACATCATCTAAACAGCTACGCTATGCAAACCGAACAAATAGAATTACAACGGGCTTACCTCATACGTACGCGTACGCGCAGCGTGCGTACACTGTTGAACATCCGTTGAGGGCAGGCTATCCCGTATCCAAGCGCATACGTGCACCCGTTCACAGGACTTCTTCGATGCCGCAGCGTGCAGAGTTTTGTAGACGAAGGGACACACTCCGTTCAAACATCCCCGCGCTAGGACGGCACTTGACGAGCACAGAAGCGTACACCACACCGCGACAAATTCGGAACTTTGCTAGTCCTAACATGCCGAGAGTCGTACAGCCGAGAGTCAAGCAGCCTAACCATCCATCGCGTCTGTTCTTCGCTCACGATGCGTCAGTCTCTGTTCCCTCGGGCCTTGCTCCACTCTTGAGTATAAATCATGACATATTTACGGTAAACTAACAAACTGTACAACCTAAAACGATAAAAGCCGGCTGACAACACAATGCAGCTCCGTCAACCGCTCGTCTTGTTACATCCTCCGAGATCGGAAGCGCCGCGTGTGGTTCCACCTGGTGCTGGGAGCGCGGAGAACAAAACAAAATCGGTTTAGTTTTCCCATTTATGCAGTAGTTGTTGGAAGAGTAAAATGATTGCTTGACAAATAATTGAACTCTGGAAGAGGAGATCGTTTTCTCTGCCACAAGGTAGTACATTGTATACAAAGAGATAGAGAAAGCAAGGAGAGGAAAAGCAGAGAAGTCAACCAGACGAGAGTCCAGTGAGCGTTGCAATGCCGTGCTAGAGTGTAATGCGATGCGTCAATAAGCTCTAGTATAGTGTTCATTTGGACTGGCTGGTGCAAGTAATGAACGGGAAAATAATGAGTTGTGCCATTACTTTTACCCATGGATAAAGCTCATGTAATGAATGGTGTTACATGTTGGGTTAAAAAAGAAATAAAGGTAGAATCATTATGCCAACTCGGGACAGGGCGTTTTTTTTTCTTTTTCTTTCTCTCTTTCCTTTTGACAGTACACACAGTGCTTTATCACTCATCTTCGATCACCTTCCCGTAGTTTGCACACGTATTGGTGCCTGTTCGATGCCGCAGCGTGCAAAGTTTTGTAGCCGAGTGAAACACATTCCGCGCAAGTATACCCACGCTATGACGGCACATGACGAGCGCACAAACATACACCACACAGCGACAAATTCGGAACTTTGCCTATTCAAACATGCCGAGAGTCAAGCAGCCTAACCATCCATCGTTTCTGTTCTTCACTCACAATGCGTCCATCTGTTTTTGTACAGCAGAATTCCGTACAAGAAAGTGTGCGCTCGCCGGTCTTGTTTCAAGATGAAGCGCTAAATGATACATGATATATATTAATGACATAGCATTAAATATTAATTCAACAGTCGCCTTTTTGCCGATGATTGTGTGATTTACAGAGAGATATATGGCTAGCCCTAACGACATTAAAACACTGCAATCTGACCTTAATAAACTAACGGAATGGTGCTGCAAATGGCAGATGCAAATTAACGCAGAAAAGACCAATCACCTGAACTTCACTTCCGTTCCAAAGTCTCAAACTAATACTTATATATTAAACAATAGCATAGTACACTCGGGTACATCGGTTAAATACCTCGGTGTCTACATAAATTCTAGCTTTACATGAACTGACCACATAAAATCACAACTAAAGCGCAAAAGAAACTTGGCTTTATGAAGCGACGCTTGCATCTGGCTGACAGGGACACCAGGCTTCAAGCGTACACTTTCTTCGTGCGTCCCACCCTGGAATAAGCATCATTCATTTGGCATCCCTACCAGATCGCCCTTACCAATCTACTCGAAACCGTCCAGAATAAAGCAGCGCGATTCACATGTCATCCTACTGCCGATTTCAAAGCGTTTCATCTTTGAAGCAAACACTCAACATGCCGCCAATCGCAATGCGCAGAAAATTCGCCAGATTATGTTTTTTCACACACTGTGTCACAGCAACACATCATTTGCCCGGTCACACATTTTACAGCCACCTCATACTTCACATCGCATCGATCATGCCTACAAAGTTAACCCTATCTTCGCCCGGACGGAAAAGTACAAGAATTCGCCGTTAACCTTATCAATAAAAGAATGGAATGAGTTACCCTCCAGAATTGCCACGATAACACACAGTCTTCTTTATTTCAGTCAGCATTACTAACGTATTTACAATCCCTAGCACTTTTAGTAACATTTTTCTCTCCCAGAGCCCTTATTCGCTTTCGCTATTCCGTTCTTGCTTCGTTGAGTGTGAATTTTGTAAGAATATTTACCTTATTATTATGTTTCACGACTTGCTGTACCCCAAAGTGCTGTATTTACCACCTGCGATGCTCCTTCATTTGTGAAAATTGTGTTCTGCTCTACAGTTCAGTAAACCCTTCCACTCCTGAGTTAATTCTTCTCTCAGTCTAAAATTTCATCTAGCCGCAGTACTTGGATTTATAGGCAGCCAGTTCTCTTCGAGGCCATTTCTTGTTAAATGCAAACGCAATCATGGTTATTGTACTGCGTTTCGGTACTGATTTAGAGTGCGCACAATTTTTGCACCGCGCACCAATGTAATTGCCAATGCACCAGCACCTGAACGGCGCAAGTTTGTTTACGTTGTCATGTATGGCCACCGCTCTTCATTCACTAAAACTTATATGCCTATATATACAGTGGTGACACCAAATAAACGTCAGTACAAACACAGGCGCCATTTACGTTGCAATAAATATTCTTAGAGGAAACTTTGTGAGTACAAGCGCTCACGCAGACAGCGTGTATAGTTTTCCTTGCAAAATACGGATGATCGCATAACAAAAATACGGAATTCTGTCTGTTTCGTACAGAACAGTGTAGTCACCGTATTATTACGGAAAAATGTCCGTAAAACTTAAAACGGGTAGCACTTTCCGTATTTTAACGGAAAATTTGCTGTATTTCTGAAAATGGGATGTTTTCCGTATTTTTAACCGCAATTTTTCCGTATAATGACGGAAATCCTCCGTATATTGACGGAAATTTTTTACAGTGTATGTATCGGGACGGTGGAAGACTCTATTGTACATATATCGAGAAATCCAGCAAGCGATACCAGAGCATCATTCTGTGTATCTGCACAGCGTAATCACACTGGCATAGACGTCGTACTTAAATATACACAACATAAAGTGCCTCTTAGGCGACCTACAGTATCGCACGTTTACTGGGACAAGACAATGTCATATAATGTTAACAGGAATGCAGCATCATTGCATGGCGCTCGCTGTGCTTTTTTGTATGCCATTCTCAATTTTTTGATAGCTTAGCTATCTATCGGGATGGTGGAAGACTCTATTGTACATATATCGAGAAATCCTGCAAGCGATACCAGTGCATCATTCTGTGTATCTGCGCAGCGCAATCACACTGGCATAGACGTCGTACGAAAATATACACAACATAAAGTGCCTCTTAGGCGACCTACAGTATCGCACGTTTACTGTGACAAGACATTGTCATATAATGTTAATTGGAATGCAGCATCGTTGCAGGGCGCTCGCTTTGCTTTATTGAATCCGATTCTCAATTTCGTTGATCCCTTAGCTACGTATCGGGACGGTGGAAGACTCTATTGTTCATATATCGAGAAATCCAGCAAGTGATATCAGTGCATCGTTCTGTGTATCTGCGCAGCACACTCACACTGGCATAGACGTCGTACGTAAATATACACAACATAAAGTGCCTCTTAGGCGACCTACAGTATCGCACGTTTACTGTGACAAGACAATGTCATATAATGTTTAATAGGAATGCAGCATCGTTGCAGGGTGCTCGCTGTGCGTTTTTTGTATCCGATTATCAATTTCGTTGATCGCTTAGCTACGTATCGGGACGCTAGAAGACTCTATTGTACATATATCGAGAAATAAAGCAAGCGATACCAGTGCATCATTCTGTGTATCTGCACAGCGCACTCACACTGGCATAGACGTCGTACGTAAATATACACAACAAAAAGTGCCTCTTAGGTGACCCCCAGTATCGCACGTTTAATGAGACAAGACAATGTCATATAAAGTTAATAGGAATGCAGCATCATTGCATGGCGCTCGCTGTTCTTTTTTTATGCCATTCTCAATTTTGTTGATCGCTTAGCTATGTATCGGGATGGTGGAAGACTCTATTGTACATATATCGAGAAATCCAGCAAGCGATACCAGTGCATCATTCTGTGTATCTGCACAGCGCAATCACACTGGCATAGACGTCGTACTTAATATACACAACATAAAGTGCCTCTTAGGCGACCTACAGTATCGCACGTTTACTGTGACAAGACAATGTCATATAATGTTTGCAGGAATGCAGCATCATTGCATGGCGCTCGCTGTGCTTTTTGTATGCCATTCTCAATTTTTGATAGCTTAGCTATCTATCGGGATGGTGGAAGACTCTATTGTACATATATCGAGAAATCCAGCAAGCGATACCAGTGCATCATTCTGTGTATCTGCGCAGCGCAATCACACTGGCATAGACGTCGTACGAAAATATACACAACATAAAGTGCCTCTTAGGCGACCTACAGTATCGCACGTTTACTGTGACAAGACATTGTCATATAATGTTAATTGGAATGCAGCATCGTTGCAGGGCGCTCGCTTTGCTTTATTGAATCCGATTCTCAATTTCGTTGATCCCTTAGCTACGTATCGGGACGGTGGAAGACTCTATTGTTCATATATCGAGAAATCCAGCAAGTGATATCAGTGCATCGTTCTGTGTATCTGCGCAGCGCACTCACACTGGCATAGACGTCGTACGTAAATATACACAACATAAAGTGCCTCTTAGGCGACCTACAGTATCGCACGTTTACTGTGACAAGACAATGTCATATAATGTTTATTAGGAATGCAGCATCGTTGCAGGGTGCTCGCTGTGCGTTTTTGTATCCGATTATCAATTTCGTTGATCGCTTAGCTACGTATCGGGACGCTAGAAGACTCTATTGTACATATATCGAGAAATCCAGCAAGCGATACCAGTGCATCATTCTGTGTATCTGCACAGCGCACTCACACTGGCATAGACGTCGTACGTAAATATACACAACATAAAGTGCCTCTTAGGTGACCCCCAGTATCGCACGTTTAATGAGACAAGACAATGTCATATAAAGTTAATAGGAATGCAGCATCATTGCATGGCGCTCGCTGTTCTTTTTTTATGCCATTCTCAATTTGTTGATCGCTTAGCTATGTATCGGGATGGTGGAAGACTCTATTGTACATATATCGAGAAATCCAGCAAGCGATACCAGTGCATCATTCTGTGTATCTGCACAGCGCAATCACACTGGCATAGACGTCGTACTTAAATATACACAACATAAAGTGCCTCTTAGGCGACCTACAGTATCGCAAGTTTACTGTGACAAGACAATGTCGTATAATGTATAATAGGAATGCAGCATCGTTGCAGGGCACTCGCTGTGCTTTTTGTATTCGATTCTCAATTTCGTTGATCGCTTAGCTACGTATCGGGACGGTGGAAGACTGTATTGT
The DNA here is from genome assembly GCF_013339745.2 of Dermacentor silvarum. Lineage (NCBI taxonomy): Eukaryota > Metazoa > Arthropoda > Arachnida > Ixodida > Ixodidae > Dermacentor > Dermacentor silvarum. The sequence continues at coordinate 149,144,762 of NC_051158.1, read as the reverse complement.
ACTATTATCGAGACATCCAGCAAGCGATACCATTGCATCATTCTGTCTATCTGCACAGCGCACTCACACTGGCATAGACGTCGTACGTAAATATACACAACATAAAGTGCCTCTTAGGCGACCCCCAGTATCGCACGTTTAATGAGACAAGACAATGTCATATAAGTTAATAGGAATGCAGCATCGTTGCAGGGCGCTCGCTGTGCTTTCTTGTATCCGATTCTCAATTTCGTTGATCGCTTAGCTACGTATCGGGACGGTGGAAGAGTGTATTGTACATATATCGAGAAATTCAGCAAGCGATACCAGTGCATCATTCTGTGTATCTGCACAGCGCAATCACACTGGCATAGACGTCGTACTTAAATATACACAACATAAAGTGCCTCTTAGGCGACCTACAGTATCGCACGTTTACTGTGACAAGACAATGTCGTATAATGTATAATAGGAATGCAGCATCGTTGCAGGGCACTCGCTGTGCTTTTTTGTATTCGATTCTCAATTTCGTTGATCGCTTAGCTACGTATCGGGACGGTGGAAGACTGTATTGTACTATTATCGAGACATCCAGCAAGCGATACCATTGCATCATTCTGTCTATCTGCACAGCGCACTCACACTGGCATAGACGTCGTACGTAAATATACACAACATAAAGTGCCTCTTAGGTGACCCCCAGTATCGCACGTTTAATGAGACAAGACAATGTCATATAAAGTTAATAGGAATGCAGCATCGTTGCAGGGCGCTCGCTGTGCTTTCTTGTATCCGATTCTCAATTTCGTTGATCGCTTAGCTACGTATCGGGACGGTGGAAGAGTGTATTGTACATATATCGAGAAATTCAGCAAGCGATACCAGTGCATCATTCTGTGTATCTGCACAGTGCACTCACACTGGCATAGCCGTCGTACTTAAATATACACAACATAAAGTGCCTCTTAGGCCACCTACAGTATCGCACGTTTACTGTGACAAGACAATGTCATATAATGCTTAATGGGAAAGCAGCATCGTTGCAGGGCGCTCGCTGTGCTTTTTCGTATCCGATTATCAATTTCGTTGATCGCTTAGCTACGTATCGGGACGGTGGAAGACTGTATTGTACATATATCGAGAAATTCAGCAAGCGATACCAGTGCATCATTCTGTGTATCTGCACAGCGCACTCACACTGGCATAGACGTCGTACGTAAATATACACAACATAAAGTGCCTCTTAGGCGACCTACAGTATCGCACGCTTACTGTGACAAGATGTCTTATAATGTTAACAGGAATGCAGCATCATTGCATGGCGCTCGCTGTGCTTTTTTGTATGCCATTCTCAATTTTTTGACAGCTTAGCTATGTATCGGGACGGTGGAAGACTCTATTGTACATATATCGAGAAATCCAGCAAGCGATACCAGAGCATCATTCTGTGTATCTGCACAGCGTAATCACACTGGCATAGACGTCGTACTTAAATATACACAACATAAAGTGCCTCTTAGGCGACCTACAGTATCGCACGTTTCCTGGGACAAGACAATGTCATATAATGTTAACAGGAATGCAGCATCATTGCATGGCGCTCGCTGTGCTTTTTGTATGCCATTCTCAATTTTTTGATAGCTTAGCTATCTATCGGAATGGTGGAAGACTCTATTGTACATATATCGAGAAATCCAGCAAGCGATAACAGTGCATCATTCTGTGTATCTGCGCAGCGCAATCACACTGGCATAGACGTCGTACGAAAATATACACAACATAAAGTGCCTCTTAGGCGACCTACAGTATCGCACGTTTACTGTGACAAGACATTGTCATATAATGTTAATTGGAATGCAGCATCGTTGCAGGGCGCTCACTTTGCTTTATTGAATCCGATTCTCAATTTCGTTGATCCCTTAGCTACGTATCGGGACGGTGGAAGACTCTATTGTTCATATATCGAGAAATCCAGCAAGTGATATCAGTGCATCGTTCTGTGTATCTGCGCAGCGCACTCACACTGGCATAGACGTCGTACGTAAATATACACAACATAAAGTGCCTCTTAGGCGACCTACAGTATCGCACGTTTACTGTGACAAGACAATGTCATATAATGTTTAATAGGAATGCAGCATCGTTGCAGGGTGCTCGCTGTGCGTTTTTGTATCCGATTATCAATTTCGTTGATCGCTTAGCTACGTATCGGGACGCTAGAAGACTCTATTGTACATATATCGAGAAATCCAGCAAGCGATACCAGTGCATCATTCTGTGTATCTGCACAGCGCACTCACACTGGCATAGACGTCGTACGTAAATATACACAACATAAAGTGCCTCTTAGGTGACCCCCAGTATCGCACGTTTAATGAGACAAGACAATGTCATATAAAGTTAATAGGAATGCAGCATCATTGCATGGCGCTCGCTGTTCTTTTTTTATGCCATTCTCAATTTTGTTGATCGCTTAGCTATGTATCGGGATGGTGGAAGACTCTATTGTACATATATCGAGAAATCCAGCAAGCGATACCAGTGCATCATTCTGTGTATCTGCACAGCGCAATCACACTGGCATAGACGTCGTACTTAAATATACACAACATAAAGTGCCTCTTAGGCGACCTACAGTATCGCACGTTTACTGTGACAAGACAATGTCATATAATGTTTACAGGAATGCAGCATCATTGCATGGCGCTCGCTGTGCTTTTTTGTATGCCATTCTCAATTTTTTGATAGCTTAGCTATGTATCGGGATGGTGGAAGACTCTATTGTACATATATCGAGAAATCCAGCAAGCGATACCAGTGCATCATTGTGTGTATCTGCGCAGCGCAATCACACTGGCATAGACGTCGTACGAAAATATACACAACATAAAGTGCCTCTTAGGCGACCTACAGTATCCCACGTTTACTGTGACAAGACAATGTCATATAATGTTAATAGGAATGCAGCGTCGTTGCAGGGCGCTCGCTTTGCTTTATTGAATCCGATTCTCAATTTCGTTGATCCCTTAGCTACGTATCGGGACGGTGGAAGACTCTATTGTTCATATATCGAGAAATCCAGGAAGTGATATCAGTGCATCGTTCTGTGTATCTGCGCAGCGCACTCACACTGGCATAGACGTCGTACGTAAATATACACAACATAAAGTGCCTCTTAGGCGACCTACATTATCGCACGTTTACTGTGACAAGACAATGTCATATAATGTTTAATAGGAATGCAGCATCGTTGCAGGGTGCTCGCTGTGCGTTTTTGTATCCGATTATCAATTTCGTTGATTGCTTAGCTATGTATCGGGACGGTGGAAGACTCTATTGTACATATATCGAGAAATCCAGCAAGCGATACCAGTGCATCATTCTGTGTATCTGCACAGCGCACTCACGCTGGCATAGACGTCGTACGTAAATATACACAATATAAAGTGCCTCTTAGGTGACCCACAGTATGGCACGTTTACTGGGACAAGACAATGTCATATAATGTTAATAAGAATGCAGCATCGTTGCAGGGCGCTTTCTGTGCTTTTTTGTATCCGATTCTCTCGTTGATCGCTTAGCTACGTATCGGGACGGTGGAAGACTGTATTGTACATATATCGAGAAATCCAGCAAGCGATACCAGTGCATCATTCTGTGTATCTGCACAGCGCAATCACACTGGCATAGACGTCGTACTTAAATATACACAACATAAAGTGCCTCTTAGGCGACCTACAGTATCGCACGTTTACTGTGACAAGACAATGTCATATAATGTTTACAGGAATGCAGCATCATTGCATGGCGCTCGCTGCGCTTTTTTGTATGCCATTCTCAATTTTGTTGGTCGCTTAGCTATGTATCGGGACGGTGGAAGACTCTATTGTACATATATCGAGAAATGCCGCAAGCGATACCAGTGCATCTTTCTGTGTATCTACACAGCACACTCACACTGGCATAGACGTCGTACGTAAATATACACAACATAAAGTGCCTCTTAGGTGACCCACAGTATCGCACGTTTACTGTGACAAGACAATGTCATATAATGTTTAATAGATATGCAGCATCGTTGCAGGGTGCTCGCTGTGCGTTTTTGTATCCGATTATCAATTTCGTTGATCGCTTAGCTATGTATCGGGACGCTAGAAGACTCTATTGTACATATATCGAGAAATCCAGCAAGCGATACCAGTGCATCATTCTGTGTATTTGCACAGCGCACTCACACTGGCATAGACGTCGTACGTAAATATACACAACATAAAGTGCCTCTTAGGTGACCCACAGTATCGCACGTTTAACGTGACAAGACAATGTCATATAATGTTAATAGGAATGCAGCATCATTGCATGGCGCTCGCTGTTCTTTTTTTACGCCATTCTCAATTTTGTTGATCGCTTAGCTATGTATCGGGATGGTGGAGCATTCTATTGTACATATATCGAGAAATTCAGCAAGCGATACCAGTGCATCATTCTGTGTATCTGCACAGCGCACTCACACTGGCATAGACGTCGTACGTAAATATACACAACATAAAGTGCCTCTTAGGCGACCTACAGTATCGCACGTTTACTGTGACAAGACAATGTCATATAATGTTTACAGGAATGCAGCATCGTTGCATGGCGCTTGCTTTGCTTTTTTGTATGCCATTCTCAATTTTGTTGATCGCTTAGCTACGTATCGGGACGGTGGAAGACTCTATTGTACATATATCGAGAAATCCCGCAAGCGATACCAGTGCATCATTCTGTGTATCTGCGCAGCGCACTCACACTGGCATAGACGTTGTACGTAAATATACACAACATAAAGTGCCTCTTAGGCGACCTACAGTATCGCACGTTTACTGTGAAAAGACAATGTCATATAATGTATAATAGGAATGCAGCATCGTTGCAGGGCGCTCGCTGTGCTTTTTTGTATCCGATTCTCAATTTCGTTGATCGCTTAGCTACGTATCGGGACGGTGGAAGACTGTATTGTACATATATCGAGAAATTCAGCAAGCGATACCAGTGCATCATTCTGTGTATCTGCACAGCGCACTCACACTGGCATAGACGTCGAACGTAAATTTACACAACATAAAGTGCCTCTTTGGTGACCCACAGTATCGCACGTTTACTGTGACAAGGCAATGTCATATAATGTTTAATAGGAATGCAGCATCGTTGCAGGGTGCTCGCTGTGCGTTTTTGTATCCGATTATCAATTTCGTTGATCGCTTAGCTACGTATCGGGACGCTAGAAGACTCTATTGTACATATATCGAGAAATCCAGCAAGCGATACCAGTGCATCATTCTGTGTATCTGCACAGCGCAATCACACTGGCATAGACGTCGTACTTAAATATACACAACATAAAGTGCCTCTTAGGCGACCTACAGTATCGCACGTTTACTGTGACAAGACAATGTCATATAATGTTTACAGGAATGCAGCATCATTGCATGGCGCTCGCTGTGCTTTTTTGTATGCCATTCTCAATTTTTTGATAGCTTAGCTATGTATCGGGATGGTGGAAGACTCTATTGTACATATATCGAGAAATCCAGCAAGCGATACCAGTGCATCATTGTGTGTATCTGCGCAGCGCAATCACACTGGCATAGACGTCGTACGAAAATATACACAACATAAAGTGCCTTTTAGGCGACCTACAGTATCGCACGTTTACTGTGACAAGACAATGTCATATAATGTTAATAGGAATGCAGCATCGTTGCAGGGCGCTCGCTTTGCTTTATTGAATCCGATTCTCAATTTCGTTGATCCCTTAGCTACGTATCGGGACGGTGGAAGACTCTATTGTTCATATATCGAGAAATCCAGCAAGTGATATCAGTGCATCGTTCTGTGTATCTGCGCAGCGCACTCACACTGGCATAGACGTCGTACGTAAATATACACAACATAAAGTGCCTCTTAGGCGACCTACAGTATCGCACGTTTACTGTGACAAGACAATGTCATATAATGTTTAATAGGAATGCAGCATCGTTGCAGGGTGCTCGCTGTGCGTTTTTGTATCCGATTATCAATTTCGTTGATTGCTTAGCTATGTATCGGGACGGTGGAAGACTCTATTGTACATATATCGAGAAATCCAGCAAGCGATACCAGTGCATCATTCTGTGTATCTGCACAGCGCACTCACACTGGCATAGACGTCGTACGTAAATATACACAATATAAAGTGCCTCTTAGGTGACCCACAGTATGGCACGTTTACTGGGACAAGACAATGTCATATAATGTTAATAAGAATGCAGCATCGTTGCAGGGCGCTCGCTGTGCTTTTTTGTATCCGATTCTCTCGTTGATCGCTTAGCTACGTATCGGGACGGTGGAAGACTCTATTGTACATATATCGAGAAATCCAACAAGCGATACCAGTGCATCATTCTGTGTATCTGCACAGCGCACTCACACTGGCATAGACGTCGTACGTAAATATACACAACATAAAGTGCCCCTTAGGCGACCTACAGTATCGCACGTTTACTGTGACAAGACAATGTCATATAATGTTTAATGGGAATGCAGCATCGTTGCAGGGCGCTCGCTGTGCTTTCTTGTATCCGATTCTCAATTTCGTTGATCGCTTAGCTACGTATCGGGACGGTGGAAGAGTGTATTGTACATATATCGAGAAATTCAGCAAGCGATACCAGTGCATCATTCTGTGTATCTGCACAGTGCACTCACACTGGCATAGCCGTCGTACTTAAATATACACAACATAAAGTGCCTCTTAGGCCACCTACAGTATCGCACGTTTACTGTGACAAGACAATGTCATATAATGCTTAATGGGAAAGCAGCATCGTTGCAGGGCGCTCGCTGTGCTTTTTCGTATCCGATTATCAATTTCGTTGATCGCTTAGCTACGTATCGGGACGGTGGAAGACTGTATTGTACATATATCGAGAAATTCAGCAAGCGATACCAGTGCATCATTCTGTGTATCTGCACAGCGCACTCACACTGGCATAGACGTCGTACGTAAATATACACAACATAAAGTGCCTCTTAGGCGACCTACAGTATCGCACGCTTACTGTGACAAGATGTCTTATAATGTTAACAGGAATGCAGCATCATTGCATGGCGCTCGCTGTGCTTTTTTGTATGCCATTCTCAATTTTTTGACAGCTTAGCTATGTATCGGGACGGTGGAAGACTCTATTGTACATATATCGAGAAATCCAGCAAGCGATACCAGAGCATCATTCTGTGTATCTGCACAGCGTAATCACACTGGCATAGACGTCGTACTTAAATATACACAACATAAAGTGCCTCTTAGGCGACCTACAGTATCGCACGTTTACTGGGACAAGACAATGTCATATAATGTTAACAGGAATGCAGCATCATTGCATGGCGCTCGCTGTGCTTTTTTGTATGCCATTCTCAATTTTTTTGATAGCTTAGCTATCTATCGGGATGGTGGAAGACTCTATTGTACATATATCGAGAAATCCAGCAAGCGATACCAGTGCATCATTCTGTGTATCTGCGCAGCGCAATCACACTGGCATAGACGTCGTACGAAAATATACACAACATAAAGTGCCTCTTAGGCGACCTACAGTATCGCACGTTTACTGTGACAAGACATTGTCATATAATGTTAATTGGAATGCAGCATCGTTGCAGGGCGCTCGCTTTGCTTTATTGAATCCGATTCTCAATTTCGTTGATCCCTTAGCTACGTATCGGGACGGTGGAAGACTCTATTGTTCATATATCGAGAAATCCAGCAAGTGATATCAGTGCATCGTTCTGTGTATCTGCGCAGCGCACTCACACTGGCATAGACGTCGTACGTAAATGTACACAACATAAAGTGCCTCTTAGGCGACCTACAGTATCGCACGTTTACTGTGACAAGACAATGTCATATAATGTTTAATAGGAATGCAGCATCGTTGCAGGGTGCTCGCTGTGCGTTTTTGTATCCGATTATCAATTTCGTTGATCGCTTAGCTACGTATCGGGACGGTGGAAGACTGTATTGTACTATTATCGAGACATCCAGCAAGCGATACCATTGCATCATTCTGTCTATCTGCACAGCGCACTCACACTGGCATAGACGTCGTACGTAAATATACACAACATAAAGTGCCTCTTAGGCGACCCCCAGTATCGCACGTTTAATGAGACAAGACAATGTCATATAAAGTTAATAGGAATGCAGCATCGTTGCAGGGCGCTCGCTGTGCTTTCTTGTATCCGATTCTCAATTTCGTTGATCGCTTAGCTACGTATCGGGACGGTGGAAGAGTGTATTGTACATATATCGAGAAATTCAGCAAGCGATACCAGTGCATCATTCTGTGTATCTGCACAGCGCAATCACACTGGCATAGACGTCGTACTTAAATATACACAACATAAAGTGCCTCTTAGGCGACCTACAGTATCGCACGTTTACTGTGACAAGACAATGTCGTATAATGTATAATAGGAATGCAGCATCGTTGCAGGGCACTCGCTGTGCTTTTTTGTATTCGATTCTCAATTTCGTTGATCGCTTAGCTACGTATCGGGACGGTGGAAGACTGTATTGTACTATTATCGAGACATCCAGCAAGCGATACCATTGCATCATTCTGTCTATCTGCACAGCGCACTCACACTGGCATAGACGTCGTACGTAAATATACACAACATAAAGTGCCTCTTAGGTGACCCCCAGTATCGCACGTTTAATGAGACAAGACAATGTCATATAAAGTTAATAGGAATGCAGCATCGTTGCAGGGCGCTCGCTGTGCTTTCTTGTATCCGATTCTCAATTTCGTTGATCGCTTAGCTACGTATCGGGACGGTGGAAGAGTGTATTGTACATATATCGAGAAATTCAGCAAGCGATACCAGTGCATCATTCTGTGTATCTGCACAGTGCACTCACACTGGCATAGCCGTCGTACTTAAATATACACAACATAAAGTGCCTCTTAGGCCACCTACAGTATCGCACGTTTACTGTGACAAGACAATGTCATATAATGCTTAATGGGAAAGCAGCATCGTTGCAGGGCGCTCGCTGTGCTTTTTCGTATCCGATTATCAATTTCGTTGATCGCTTAGCTACGTATCGGGACGGTGGAAGACTGTATTGTACATATATCGAGAAATTCAGCAAGCGATACCAGTGCATCATTCTGTGTATCTGCACAGCGCACTCACACTGGCATAGACGTCGTACGTAAATATACACAACATAAAGTGCCTCTTAGGCGACCTACAGTATCGCACGCTTACTGTGACAAGATGTCTTATAATGTTAACAGGAATGCAGCATCATTGCATGGCGCTCGCTGTGCTTTTTTGTATGCCATTCTCAATTTTTTGACAGCTTAGCTATGTATCGGGACGGTGGAAGACTCTATTGTACATATATCGAGAAATCCAGCAAGCGATACCAGAGCATCATTCTGTGTATCTGCACAGCGTAATCACACTGGCATAGACGTCGTACTTAAATATACACAACATAAAGTGCCTCTTAGGCGACCTACAGTATCGCACGTTTCCTGGGACAAGACAATGTCATATAATGTTAACAGGAATGCAGCATCATTGCATGGCGCTCGCTGTGCTTTTTTGTATGCCATTCTCAATTTTTTGATAGCTTAGCTATCTATCGGGATGGTGGAAGACTCTATTGTACATATATCGAGAAATCCAGCAAGCGATAACAGTGCATCATTCTGTGTATCTGCGCAGCGCAATCACACTGGCATAGACGTCGTACGAAAATATACACAACATAAAGTGCCTCTTAGGCGACCTACAGTATCGCACGTTTACTGTGACAAGACATTGTCATATAATGTTAATTGGAATGCAGCATCGTTGCAGGGCGCTCACTTTGCTTTATTGAATCCGATTCTCAATTTCGTTGATCCCTTAGCTACGTATCGGGACGGTGGAAGACTCTATTGTTCATATATCGAGAAATCCAGCAAGTGATATCAGTGCATCGTTCTGTGTATCTGCGCAGCGCACTCACACTGGCATAGACGTCGTACGTAAATATACACAACATAAAGTGCCTCTTAGGCGACCTACAGTATCGCACGTTTACTGTGACAAGACAATGTCATATAATGTTTAATAGGAATGCAGCATCGTTGCAGGGTGCTCGCTGTGCGTTTTTGTATCCGATTATCAATTTCGTTGATCGCTTAGCTACGTATCGGGACGCTAGAAGACTCTATTGTACATATATCGAGAAATCCAGCAAGCGATACCAGTGCATCATTCTGTGTATCTGCACAGCGCACTCACACTGGCATAGACGTCGTACGTAAATATACACAACATAAAGTGCCTCTTAGGTGACCCCCAGTATCGCACGTTTAATGAGACAAGACAATGTCATATAAAGTTAATAGGAATGCAGCATCATTGCATGGCGCTCGCTGTTCTTTTTTTATGCCATTCTCAATTTTGTTGATCGCTTAGCTATGTATCGGGATGGTGGAAGACTCTATTGTACATATATCGAGAAATCCAGCAAGCGATACCAGTGCATCATTCTGTGTATCTGCACAGCGCAATCACACTGGCATAGACGTCGTACTTAAATATACACAACATAAAGTGCCTCTTAGGCGACCTACAGTATCGCACGTTTACTGTGACAAGACAATGTCATATAATGTTTACAGGAATGCAGCATCATTGCATGGCGCTCGCTGTGCTTTTTTGTATGCCATTCTCAATTTTTTGATAGCTTAGCTATGTATCGGGATGGTGGAAGACTCTATTGTACATATATCGAGAAATCCAGCAAGCGATACCAGTGCATCATTGTGTGTATCTGCGCAGCGCAATCACACTGGCATAGACGTCGTACGAAAATATACACAACATAAAGTGCCTCTTAGGCGACCTACAGTATCCCACGTTTACTGTGACAAGACAATGTCATATAATGTTAATAGGAATGCAGCGTCGTTGCAGGGCGCTCGCTTTGCTTTATTGAATCCGATTCTCAATTTCGTTGATCCCTTAGCTACGTATCGGGACGGTGGAAGACTCTATTGTTCATATATCGAGAAATCCAGGAAGTGATATCAGTGCATCGTTCTGTGTATCTGCGCAGCGCACTCACACTGGCATAGACGTCGTACGTAAATATACACAACATAAAGTGCCTCTTAGGCGACCTACATTATCGCACGTTTACTGTGACAAGACAATGTCATATAATGTTTAATAGGAATGCAGCATCGTTGCAGGGTGCTCGCTGTGCGTTTTTGTATCCGATTATCAATTTCGTTGATTGCTTAGCTATGTATCGGGACGGTGGAAGACTCTATTGTACATATATCGAGAAATCCAGCAAGCGATACCAGTGCATCATTCTGTGTATCTGCACAGCGCACTCACGCTGGCATAGACGTCGTACGTAAATATACACAATATAAAGTGCCTCTTAGGTGACCCACAGTATGGCACGTTTACTGGGACAAGACAATGTCATATAATGTTAATAAGAATGCAGCATCGTTGCAGGGCGCTTTCTGTGCTTTTTTGTATCCGATTCTCTCGTTGATCGCTTAGCTACGTATCGGGACGGTGGAAGACTGTATTGTACATATATCGAGAAATCCAGCAAGCGATACCAGTGCATCATTCTGTGTATCTGCACAGCGCAATCACACTGGCATAGACGTCGTACTTAAATATACACAACATAAAGTGCCTCTTAGGCGACCTACAGTATCGCACGTTTACTGTGACAAGACAATGTCATATAATGTTTACAGGAATGCAGCATCATTGCATGGCGCTCGCTGCGCTTTTTTGTATGCCATTCTCAATTTTGTTGGTCGCTTAGCTATGTATCGGGACGGTGGAAGACTCTATTGTACATATATCGAGAAATGCCGCAAGCGATACCAGTGCATCTTTCTGTGTATCTACACAGCACACTCACACTGGCATAGACGTCGTACGTAAATATACACAACATAAAGTGCCTCTTAGGTGACCCACAGTATCGCACGTTTACTGTGACAAGACAATGTCATATAATGTTTAATAGATATGCAGCATCGTTGCAGGGTGCTCGCTGTGCGTTTTTGTATCCGATTATCAATTTCGTTGATCGCTTAGCTATGTATCGGGACGCTAGAAGACTCTATTGTACATATATCGAGAAATCCAGCAAGCGATACCAGTGCATCATTCTGTGTATTTGCACAGCGCACTCACACTGGCATAGACGTCGTACGTAAATATACACAACATAAAGTGCCTCTTAGGTGACCCACAGTATCGCACGTTTAACGTGACAAGACAATGTCATATAATGTTAATAGGAATGCAGCATCATTGCATGGCGCTCGCTGTTCTTTTTTTACGCCATTCTCAATTTTGTTGATCGCTTAGCTATGTATCGGGATGGTGGAGCATTCTATTGTACATATATCGAGAAATTCAGCAAGCGATACCAGTGCATCATTCTGTGTATCTGCACAGCGCACTCACACTGGCATAGACGTCGTACGTAAATATACACAACATAAAGTGCCTCTTAGGCGACCTACAGTATCGCACGTTTACTGTGACAAGACAATGTCATATAATGTTTACAGGAATGCAGCATCGTTGCATGGCGCTTGCTTTGCTTTTTTGTATGCCATTCTCAATTTTGTTGATCGCTTAGCTACGTATCGGGACGGTGGAAGACTCTATTGTACATATATCGAGAAATCCCGCAAGCGATACCAGTGCATCATTCTGTGTATCTGCGCAGCGCACTCACACTGGCATAGACGTTGTACGTAAATATACACAACATAAAGTGCCTCTTAGGCGACCTACAGTATCGCACGTTTACTGTGAAAAGACAATGTCATATAATGTATAATAGGAATGCAGCATCGTTGCAGGGCGCTCGCTGTGCTTTTTTGTATCCGATTCTCAATTTCGTTGATCGCTTAGCTACGTATCGGGACGGTGGAAGACTGTATTGTACATATATCGAGAAATTCAGCAAGCGATACCAGTGCATCATTCTGTGTATCTGCACAGCGCAATCACACTGGCATAGACGTCGTACTTAAATATACACAACATAAAGTGCCTCTTAGGCGACCTACAGTATCGCACGTTTACTGTGACAAGACAATGTCATATAATGTTTACAGGAATGCAGCATCATTGCATGGCGCTCGCTGCGCTTTTTTGTATGCCATTCTCAATTTTGTTGGTCGCTTAGCTATGTATCGGGACGGTGGAAGACTCTATTGTACATATATCGAGAAATGCCGCAAGCGATACCAGTGCATCTTTCTGTGTATCTACACAGCACACTCACACTGGCATAGACGTCGTACGTAAATATACACAACATAAAGTGCCTCTTAGGTGACCCACAGTATCGCACGTTTACTGTGACAAGACAATGTCATATAATGTTTAATAGATATGCAGCATCGTTGCAGGGTGCTCGCTGTGCGTTTTTGTATCCGATTATCAATTTCGTTGATCGCTTAGCTATGTATCGGGACGCTAGAAGACTCTATTGTACATATATCGAGAAATCCAGCAAGCGATACCAGTGCATCATTCTGTGTATTTGCACAGCGCACTCACACTGGCATAGACGTCGTACGTAAATATACACAACATAAAGTGCCTCTTAGGTGACCCACAGTATCGCACGTTTAACGTGACAAGACAATGTCATATAATGTTAATAGGAATGCAGCATCATTGCATGGCGCTCGCTGTTCTTTTTTTACGCCATTCTCAATTTTGTTGATCGCTTAGCTATGTATCGGGATGGTGGAGCATTCTATTGTACATATATCGAGAAATTCAGCAAGCGATACCAGTGCATCATTCTGTGTATCTGCACAGCGCACTCACACTGGCATAGACGTCGTACGTAAATATACACAACATAAAGTGCCTCTTAGGCGACCTACAGTATCGCACGTTTACTGTGACAAGACAATGTCATATAATGTTTACAGGAATGCAGCATCGTTGCATGGCGCTTGCTTTGCTTTTTTGTATGCCATTCTCAATTTTGTTGATCGCTTAGCTACGTATCGGGACGGTGGAAGACTCTATTGTACATATATCGAGAAATCCCGCAAGCGATACCAGTGCATCATTCTGTGTATCTGCGCAGCGCACTCACACTGGCATAGACGTTGTACGTAAATATACACAACATAAAGTGCCTCTTAGGCGACCTACAGTATCGCACGTTTACTGTGAAAAGACAATGTCATATAATGTATAATAGGAATGCAGCATCGTTGCAGGGCGCTCGCTGTGCTTTTTTGTATCCGATTCTCAATTTCGTTGATCGCTTAGCTACGTATCGGGACGGTGGAAGACTGTATTGTACATATATCGAGAAATTCAGCAAGCGATACCAGTGCATCATTCTGTGTATCTGCACAGCGCACTCACACTGGCATAGACGTCGAACGTAAATTTACACAACATAAAGTGCCTCTTTGGTGACCCACAGTATCGCACGTTTACTGTGACAAGGCAATGTCATATAATGTTTAATAGGAATGCAGCATCGTTGCAGGGTGCTCGCTGTGCGTTTTTGTATCCGATTATCAATTTCGTTGATCGCTTAGCTACGTATCGGGACGCTAGAAGACTCTATTGTACATATATCGAGAAATCCAGCAAGCGATACCAGTGCATCATTCTGTGTATCTGCACAGCGCAATCACACTGGCATAGACGTCGTACTTAAATATACACAACATAAAGTGCCTCTTAGGCGACCTACAGTATCGCACGTTTACTGTGACAAGACAATGTCATATAATGTTTACAGGAATGCAGCATCATTGCATGGCGCTCGCTGTGCTTTTTTGTATGCCATTCTCAATTTTTTGATAGCTTAGCTATGTATCGGGATGGTGGAAGACTCTATTGTACATATATCGAGAAATCCAGCAAGCGATACCAGTGCATCATTGTGTGTATCTGCGCAGCGCAATCACACTGGCATAGACGTCGTACGAAAATATACACAACATAAAGTGCCTTTTAGGCGACCTACAGTATCGCACGTTTACTGTGACAAGACAATGTCATATAATGTTAATAGGAATGCAGCATCGTTGCAGGGCGCTCGCTTTGCTTTATTGAATCCGATTCTCAATTTCGTTGATCCCTTAGCTACGTATCGGGACGGTGGAAGACTCTATTGTTCATATATCGAGAAATCCAGCAAGTGATATCAGTGCATCGTTCTGTGTATCTGCGCAGCGCACTCACACTGGCATAGACGTCGTACGTAAATATA
Source organism: Dermacentor silvarum (assembly GCF_013339745.2). NCBI lineage: Eukaryota > Metazoa > Arthropoda > Arachnida > Ixodida > Ixodidae > Dermacentor > Dermacentor silvarum. Next base: position 149,129,449 of record NC_051158.1, on the reverse strand, counting down.
CACAACATAAAGTGCCTCTTAGGCGACCTACAGTATCGCACGTTTACTGTGACAAGACAATGTCATATAATGTTTAATAGGAATGCAGCATCGTTGCAGGGTGCTCGCTGTGCGTTTTTGTATCCGATTATCAATTTCGTTGATTGCTTAGCTATGTATCGGGACGGTGGAAGACTCTATTGTACATATATCGAGAAATCCAGCAAGCGATACCAGTGCATCATTCTGTGTATCTGCACAGCGCACTCACACTGGCATAGACGTCGTACGTAAATATACACAATATAAAGTGCCTCTTAGGTGACCCACAGTATGGCACGTTTACTGGGACAAGACAATGTCATATAATGTTAATAAGAATGCAGCATCGTTGCAGGGCGCTCGCTGTGCTTTTTTGTATCCGATTCTCTCGTTGATCGCTTAGCTACGTATCGGGACGGTGGAAGACTCTATTGTACATATATCGAGAAATCCAACAAGCGATACCAGTGCATCATTCTGTGTATCTGCACAGCGCACTCACACTGGCATAGACGTCGTACGTAAATATACACAACATAAAGTGCCCCTTAGGCGACCTACAGTATCGCACGTTTACTGTGACAAGACAATGTCATATAATGTTTAATGGGAATGCAGCATCGTTGCAGGGCGCTCGCTGTGCTTTCTTGTATCCGATTCTCAATTTCGTTGATCGCTTAGCTACGTATCGGGACGGTGGAAGAGTGTATTGTACATATATCGAGAAATTCAGCAAGCGATACCAGTGCATCATTCTGTGTATCTGCACAGTGCACTCACACTGGCATAGCCGTCGTACTTAAATATACACAACATAAAGTGCCTCTTAGGCCACCTACAGTATCGCACGTTTACTGTGACAAGACAATGTCATATAATGCTTAATGGGAAAGCAGCATCGTTGCAGGGCGCTCGCTGTGCTTTTTCGTATCCGATTATCAATTTCGTTGATCGCTTAGCTACGTATCGGGACGGTGGAAGACTGTATTGTACATATATCGAGAAATTCAGCAAGCGATACCAGTGCATCATTCTGTGTATCTGCACAGCGCACTCACACTGGCATAGACGTCGTACGTAAATATACACAACATAAAGTGCCTCTTAGGCGACCTACAGTATCGCACGCTTACTGTGACAAGATGTCTTATAATGTTAACAGGAATGCAGCATCATTGCATGGCGCTCGCTGTGCTTTTTTGTATGCCATTCTCAATTTTTTGACAGCTTAGCTATGTATCGGGACGGTGGAAGACTCTATTGTACATATATCGAGAAATCCAGCAAGCGATACCAGAGCATCATTCTGTGTATCTGCACAGCGTAATCACACTGGCATAGACGTCGTACTTAAATATACACAACATAAAGTGCCTCTTAGGCGACCTACAGTATCGCACGTTTACTGGGACAAGACAATGTCATATAATGTTAACAGGAATGCAGCATCATTGCATGGCGCTCGCTGTGCTTTTTTGTATGCCATTCTCAATTTTTTTGATAGCTTAGCTATCTATCGGGATGGTGGAAGACTCTATTGTACATATATCGAGAAATCCAGCAAGCGATACCAGTGCATCATTCTGTGTATCTGCGCAGCGCAATCACACTGGCATAGACGTCGTACGAAAATATACACAACATAAAGTGCCTCTTAGGCGACCTACAGTATCGCACGTTTACTGTGACAAGACATTGTCATATAATGTTAATTGGAATGCAGCATCGTTGCAGGGCGCTCGCTTTGCTTTATTGAATCCGATTCTCAATTTCGTTGATCCCTTAGCTACGTATCGGGACGGTGGAAGACTCTATTGTTCATATATCGAGAAATCCAGCAAGTGATATCAGTGCATCGTTCTGTGTATCTGCGCAGCGCACTCACACTGGCATAGACGTCGTACGTAAATGTACACAACATAAAGTGCCTCTTAGGCGACCTACAGTATCGCACGTTTACTGTGACAAGACAATGTCATATAATGTTTAATAGGAATGCAGCATCGTTGCAGGGTGCTCGCTGTGCGTTTTTGTATCCGATTATCAATTTCGTTGATCGCTTAGCTACGTATCGGGACGCTAGAAGACTCTATTGTACATATATCGAGAAATCCAGCAAGCGATACCAGTGCATCATTCTGTGTATCTGCACAGCGCACTCACACTGGCATAGACGTCGTACGTAAATATACACAACATAAAGTGCCTCTTAGGTGACCCCCAGTATCGCACGTTTAATGAGACAAGACAATGTCATATAAAGTTAATAGGAATGCAGCATCATTGCATGGCGCTCGCTGTTCTTTTTTTATGCCATTCTCAATTTTGTTGATCGCTTAGCTATGTATCGGGATGGTGGAAGACTCTATTGTACATATATCGAGAAATCCAGCAAGCGATACCAGTGCATCATTCTGTGTATCTGCACAGCGCAATCACACTGGCATAGACGTCGTACTTAAATATACACAACATAAAGTGCCTCTTAGGCGACCTACAGTATCGCACGTTTACTGTGACAAGACAATGTCATATAATGTTTACAGGAATGCAGCATCATTGCATGGCGCTCGCTGTGCTTTTTTGTATGCCATTCTCAATTTTTTGATAGCTTAGCTATGTATCGGGATGGTGGAAGACTCTATTGTACATATATCGAGAAATCCAGCAAGCGATACCAGACCCCGCAGGGGCGTCTGCGTCAGCAGGCGTTTGGTGTGCTGCGACACCACGGACCCGAGCACACGAGGGTTGGACCCTCCCGCGTCTAACCGTGCGCGGCTTAGCCGTGTCCGGGGAAAAGGGGATCCTGGGGGTTGAGCCAACGCTGAGTGTTTGGACCTTTAAGGCCCCTCAGCAGAGGCAACACACCCCTTTGGCCTCGGCTTCACGTAGACGGCACCCCCGGACTGACCCACCCGGGGGAAATCGGCAGTTGCCTTTTCCTGTCCTCCTCTTTAATCTTCGTCTTTCTCTCTCACTTTCAATCTATCCTGTCTTCTGTTCACTTCCATTACTTCCAATTTCCCAGGCAGCTAGGGTTAACCTTGTGTGGGTAGCCAACCTCGGATACTCCATGTTGTGTTATAGTGGTGACGTACAGCTGGCGTCTGCAGGTCTTGTGTTTACAGGCCCTCCAGCGTCCCCTTGTTGGGCTCCATGGTGGGTGGCTGGCGTTGCTGCCGAAAAATCCATATATACTTATGGCAAGTTCATTCCCCCCACTATCCGATCGCCGTCTGAAACGAGGGCGCACCGATGAAGTCTTCCAGTTTTTTGGTCGCCTAAGAGAAACTTTTCCCCGATTCCATGTGATTCACGCAGAAAAAAAAGACAAATCTGTACGAGCAATCTCACTTTTCCTTGTGTCAAAGACTTTGACTGATATTTTTGGACCAGGCTATAAAGCATCCAGGATGGCGAGCGGTGATCTCCTCTTGGAGCTCCGAGACCAGAAACAGAACGAAAAACTGTCCAATCTAGTATCATTTGGAGATGCGCAATTAACAGTAACCCCGCACCGTACAATGAATACCACCCGTGGCGTTGTCTCAGATGACGATCTGTTGCAGCTGAGTGAGGCTGAACTCCTGGAGGGTTTCAGTTAGCAGAATGTCATCAATGTAAAACGGATTAAAATGAGGCGAGATGGCAAAGAACTCCAGACCAGGCATCTGATACTTACTTTCAACTCAAGTGTTCTGCCCGAGTCTATCGAGGCCGGGTACATCAAGCTTCGTGTTAGGCCATACGTGCCAAATCCTCTTCGATGTTTCAAATGCCAGCGGTTCGGCCATAGTTCCCAGAACTGCCGAGGCCGCCAAACTTGTGCGAAATGCAGTAGTCATGAACACTCCTCTGAGTCATGTGAAAGCTCTCTACATTGTGTGAACTGTGATGGGGAGCACGCCGCATACTCGCGGTCGTGCCCATCCTGGAAAAAAGAAAAGGAAATAGTGACAATTAAGGTAAAAGAAAACATAACTTTCAAGGAGGCACGCAGGCGGGTATTGCACCTGCCGAAAACCAGCTTTGCCGAAGTGGCGCGTCAGGGGGCAGCGCCACAGCGGCTTCCGGCGGCTGTCCGGCTCACACACAGTGAGCTGCCAGCGACGCCATCCGCCCCCTCGGCGGCTGCAGCTAGCGCTGCTCCGCCACCCCAGCAGAAGGGGCCATCAACCGCCGGGATAGTGGCCTCCAAGGCCTTGTCTCTCGAGACGAGGCCTTCACCGCGAACAAACCGCTCTCAAGAGCGGGTGTCCAGCGCTCTGCAAGAGCCGATGGACACATCTTCCAGCCAGACGGCGCAGCCAGCGCCAAAGGAGCGGCGAGAATCTCTCGACCGCTCCAAAAAAGAAAAAGCCCGCATCACAGGGCCCGACAAGGGCTCTGTAAGTTAAGTTAGTGTTTTCACACAAGACACACAGCACAAACATTGTCTGCAACATGAACACACAGATACTACAGTGGAACATCAGAGGATTACTTCGTAACCTCGACGACATCACAGAACTCATACATAAATATAATCCGAAGGTGCTGTGTGTCCAAGAAACACACTTAAAGCCTACACAGTCCAACTTTTTGAAGCAATATGCCATTTTCCGTAAAGATCGTGACAACGCTTCTGCCTCGTCCGGAGGTGTAGCCATCGTTGTAAGTAAGTCTGTTGCTTGTCAACAGTTTGCCCTACACACGCCTCTTGAGGCTGTATCTGTGCGAGCAATTTTATTCAACAAGCTTATAACCATTTGCTCCATTTACATACCACCCAACCATCACCTCAGTAAAACGGAATTTTACAGCCTCATCGACCAGCTCCCAGAGCCATACATTATCACTGGTGATTTTAATGCTCATCACACTCTTTGGGGAGACTCGCGATGCGACGCGAGAGGTCGATTCATTGAGAACTTCCTTGTTAACTCCGGTGCGTGCCTCTTCAATAAGAATGAACCAACATATTACAATATCCATCATAGTTCTTATTCATCAATAGACCTGTCGATTGGCTCTGCCTCACTTTTCCCTGACTTAGAATGGCATGTAATTAAAAACCCATACGGAAGTGATCATTTTCCAGTAACCCTAAACTTAGTAGCCGAACATGACTCCCTTCCGCATGTCCCACGCTGGAAACTAGCCTCAGCTGACTGGGAATGCTTTAGGGAATCCACGTACTTATCACGAGATTTTATAAATAATTTTAGTATAGATCACGCCGTATCATATTTTACTGCTTTTATCATTGACGCCGCTGAGAAGTTCATTCCTCAAACGAGTACTTCATTCAAAAGACGGGTCCCCTGGTGGAATGACGACTGCAGACAGGCACGAAGGCGGCAAAATAAAGCTTGGGGGAAACTACGTGAATGTCCTACGACTGAAAATCTAATAGAGTTTAAACATGTTAAATCCCAGGGAAGAAGGACGCGAAGACAGGCTAAGAGGGCAAGTTGGGAGAGGTTTCTCTCAGGTATCAATTCGTATACTCAAGAGGCAAAAGTATGGGACAGGCTAATGAGGCTAAAGGGAAAAGAAATCCATCCGTTGCCGCTAGTGAACGACGAAGCGAACAGCTTGGAAGGCCAAGCTGACGCTCTTGGCGAACACTTCGAGCGCGTGTCCAGTTCGAATAATTATTCTGACGCATTCCTTAAGCACAAACAAATCGCAGAACGCAAGGCTATTGACCGTAAATGCAGACAGAATGAACCCTATAACATGCCATTTAACATCGCCGAATTGAGAGCCTCCTTGACTGCCTGTCGGAGCTCTGCACCTGGACCCGACAGGATCATGTACGACATGATTAAACACATTCACAGTCATACTCAAATAACGCTACTCGCACTTTTTAATGCTATATGGGCTGCCGGATACCTACCTACTGCATGGAAAGAATCCCTTGTCGTTCCGATTTTAAAACAAGGTAAAGACCCCACATTAGTAACAAGTTACCGCCCAATAGCCCTCACAAGTTGTATCTGCAAACTCTTTGAAAAAATGATAAACCGTCGCCTTTTACACTTCCTTGAGTCAAACAAATTCTTGATCCATATCAGTGCGGCTTCAGAGAAGGACGGTCTACAACCGACCATCTCGTGCGCATCGAAGCAAACATTCGTGATGCTTTCATACATAAACAATACTTCTTATCCGTGTTCCTCGATATGGAAAAGGCGTATGATACGACCTGGCGTTACGGAATCCTACGCGATCTGTCGGCAATGGGCATCCGCGGTAATATGTTAATTATTATTGAAAGCTACCTACACAACCGCACATTCCGGGTTAAAATAGGTAATGCACTGTCGCGTCCATTTATACAGGAAACAGGTGTACCCCAGGGACGCGTGCTCAGCTGCACACTGTTTATCGTGAAGATGAACACACTTCGTGCCTCATTACCACCGGCTATTTTTTATTCTGTCTACGTGGACGATATACAAATGGGCTTCAAGTCCTGTAACCTGACCGTGTGCGAGAGACAGGTACAGCAGGGGTTGAACAAAGTGTCTAAGTGGGCAGACGAAAACGGTTTCAAAGTTAACCCCCACAAAAGTTCCTGTGTTCTTTTCACAAGAAAGAGAGGCCTGATTCCAGATCCTTGTGTAGGACTGTGTGGACAGCAAATACCTGTGAACAAAGACCACAAGTTTCTAGGCATTATACTTGACTCTAAGCTAACTTTCATCCCATACATCAAATATCTCAAAGCAAAATGCCTAAAAACAATGAACCTAATGAAGATTATATCTCACACAACATGGGGCAGCGACAGGAAGTGTCTATTGAACCTTTATAAGAGTCTGATTCGTTCACGACTAGATTATGGGGCTGTAGTATATCACTCTGCCGCCCCAAGCGCACTAAAGATGCTAGATCCCGTTCACCATCTAGGTATCCGACTGGCCACAGGCGCTTTCAGAACAAGCCCTATTGAAAGCTTATATGTAGAATCGAATGAATGGTCACTCCATCTGCAGAGATCATACACCAGTTTCACATATTTCCTCAAAGTACACTCTAATCATGCACATCCGTGTTCTAAGACCGTTAACGATTTGACGTGTACTACACTTTTTCATAATCGACCCTCTGTGAGACGGCCTTTTTCACTGCGTGTGAGGGAGCTTAGCGTTGAAATGGATGTCCCACTCCTCGAACATCGCATAATACCTCCAGCTAAACTGCCACCTCCTTGGGAGTGGCAGGTGATAGAATGCGATATATCTTTTGTAAAAGTTACAAAGTACGCAGCAGACCTCGAAATTGGAATGCATTTCCGTGAACTCCAATCTAAGTATTCGTGTGCTGAATTCTACACTGACGCATCAAAGTCGCACGCTGGCGTATCTTACGCGGCAATTGGTCCCTCTTTCTCTGAATCGGACGTATTGAACCCTTATACAAGCATCTTTACTGCAGAAGCCTATGCGGTGCTGTCTGCGGTTAAACACATTAAGAAGTTAAAACCACAGAATGCAATAATATTTACGGACTCCTTAAGTGTCGTAAAGGCACTAATGTCTATAAGAATACACAAAAATCCAGTTTTTATTGAGCTTTACACATACCTGTGCAATATTTATTCATCTGGTAGACATGTGACAATATGCTGGGTTCCTGGCCATAGAGGCATTGAGGGTAATGAACTGGCAGACAAAGTGGCCACATCAATTACATCTCAAGCAATTAATCTTACCGCTGCTATTCCTGCCATAGACCTCAAGCCTTTTTTGCGAGCGAAACTGCGAAACCACTGGCAACGCTTGTGGGACGCCGCCACAAATAATAAGCTCCACTTGATTAAACCACAGCTAGGCTTCTGGCCCTGTACAACAAAAACACGACGAACTGATGTCCTATTCTGTCGTCTCAGAATAGGACACACATATGGTACTCACAATTTTCTGTTGACTGGTAACGAGCCTCCAATCTGTGGTCGATGTGGTGAGAGGCTGAGCGTCCTCCATGTCCTCCTGGAGTGTCGGGAAGCCGAAACAGAGAGAAGGAAACATTTTCCTCTTGCATACAGCTATTGTGTCCCGCTCCATCCGTCCATGTTTCTTGGTAAAGAACCACTTTTTACAACCAAAGCAGTCCTCGCATTCTTGAACGATGTTATCCTACATGTCATAAGCCCAATAAATTCGTAGCGCATCCTCTCGCCAGAGGATGCCGCTGTGACAGTAGTTCAGTATAGCACCTGCCTCCAGGCCCTTGTGGTTCAAGGGCTCTGTTTGGGCAGTAGTGCTTTTGCCAATTACAACATGTGAAATAACTTGAATATCTTCACTCTTTTTTTTCAATGCATTCCTCATTTTCATAGTAAACGTCATTGATCATTGTCATAACCTTATTACATGTAGATTTTACGCTCTTTACAACGACTATTTTTAGGCCCCTTTACAGCCATGCTTCATCTAACGTTTTATCCACGCCTGATAATTCACTATTCATGTACCACTGACACGCCATTATCATCGCCTTGGCGCTCTTTGGCCACATCTGGCCCTTGCGCCAATAAACCCTACTAATCATCAAGCGATACCAGTGCATCATTGTGTGTATCTGCGCAGCGCAATCACACTGGCATAGACGTCGTACGAAAATATACACAACATAAAGTGCCTCTTAGGCGACCTACAGTATCCCACGTTTACTGTGACAAGACAATGTCATATAATGTTAATAGGAATGCAGCATCGTTGCAGGGCGCTCGCTTTGCTTTATTGAATCCGATTCTCAATTTCGTTGATTGCTTAGCTATGTATCGGGACGGTGGAAGACTCTATTGTACATATATCGAGAAATCCAGCAAGCGATACCAGTGCATCATTCTGTGTATCTGCACAGCGCACTCACACTGGCATAGACGTCGTACGTAAATATACACAATATAAAGTGCCTCTTAGGTGACCCACAGTATGGCACGTTTACTGGGACAAGACAATGTCATATAATGTTAATAAGAATGCAGCATCGTTGCAGGGCGCTCGCTGTGCTTTTTTGTATCCGATTCTCTCGTTGATCGCTTAGCTACGTATCGGGACGGTGGAAGACTGTATTGTACATATATCGAGAAATCCAGCAAGCGATACCAGTGCATCATTCTGTGTATCTGCACAGCGCAATCACACTGGCATAGACGTCGTACTTAAATATACACAACATAAAGTGCCTCTTAGGCGACCTACAGTATCGCACGTTTACTGTGACAAGACAATGTCATATAATGTTTACAGGAATGCAGCATCATTGCATGGCGCTCGCTGTGCTTTTTTGTATGCCATTCTCAATTTTGTTGGTCGCTTAGCTATGTATCGGGACGGTGGAAGACTCTATTGTACATATATCGAGAAATGCCGCAAGCGATACCATTGCATCATTCTGTGTATCTACACAGCACACTCACACTGGCATAGACGTCGTACGTAAATATACACAACATAAAGTGCCTCTTAGGTGACCCACAGTATCGCACGTTTACTGTGACAAGACAATGTCATATAATGTTTAATAGGAATGCAGCATCGTTGCAGGGTGCTCGCTGTGCGTTTTTGTATCCGATTATCAATTTCGTTGATCGCTTAGCTACGTATCGGGACGCTAGAAGACTCTATTGTACATATATCAAGAAATCCAGCAAGCGATACCAGTGCATCATTCTGTGTATTTGCACAGCGCACTCACACTGGCATAGACGTCGTACGTAAATATACACTACATAAAGTGCCTCTTAGGTGACCCACAGTATCGCACGTTTAACGTGACAAGACAATGTCATATAATGTTAATAGGAATGCAGCATCATTGCATGGCGCTCGCTGTTCTTTTTTTACGCCATTCTCAATTTTGTTGATCGCTTAGCTATGTATCGGGATGGTGGAGCATTCTATTGTACATATATCGAGAAATTCAGCAAGCGATACCAGTGCATCATTCTGTGTATCTGCACAGCGCACTCAAACTGGCATAGACGTCGTACGTAAATATACACAACATAAAGTGCCTCTTAGGCGACCTACAGTATCGCACGTTTACTGTGACAAGACAATGTCATATAATGTTTACAGGAATGCAGCATCGTTGCATGGCGCTTGCTTTGCTTTTTTGTATGCCATTCTCAATTTTGTTGATCGCTTAGCTATGTATCGGGACGGTGGAAGACTCTATTGTACATATATCGAGAAATCCCGCAAGCGATACCAGTGCATCATTCTGTGTATCTACACAGCGCACTCACACTGGCATAGACGTCGTACGTAAATATACACAACATAAAGTGCCTCCTAGGTGACCCACAGTATCGCCTGTTTACTGTGACAAGACAATGTCATATAATGTATAATAGGAATGCAGCATCGTTGCAGGGTGCTCGCTGTGCTTTTTTGTATCCGATTCTCAATTTCGTTGATCGCTTAGCTACGTATCGGGACGGTGGAAGACTGTATTGTACATATATCGAGAACTTCAGCAAGCGATACCAGTGCATCATTCTGTGTATCTGCACAGCGCACTCACATTGGCAAAGACGTCGTACGTAAATATACAAAACATAAAGATGCCTCTTAGGCGACCTACAGTATCGCACGTTTACTGTGACAAGACAATGTCATATAATGTATAATAGGAATGCAGCATCGTTGCAGGGCGCTCGCTGTGCTTTTTTGTATCCGATTCTCAATTTCGTTGATCGCTTAGCTACGTATCGGGACGGTGGAAGACTGTATTGTACATATATCGAGAAATTCAGCAAGCGATACCAGTGCATCATTCTGTGTATCTGCGCAGCGCACTCACACTGGCATAGACGTCGTACGTAAATATACACAACATAAAGGGCCTCTTAGGCGACCTACAGTATCGCACGTTTACTGTGAAAAGACAATGTCATATAATGTATAATAGGAATGCAGCATCGTTGCAGGGCGCTCGCTGTGCTTTTTTGTATCCGATTCTCAATTTCGTTGATCGCTTAGCTACGTATCGGGACGGTGGAAGACTGTATTGTACATATATCGAGAAATTCAGCAAGCGATACCAGTGCATCATTCTGTGTATCTGCACAGCGCACTCACACTGGCATAGACGTCGAACGTAAATTTACACAACATAAAGTGCCTCTTTGGTGACCCACAGTATCGCACGTTTACTGTGACAATGCAATGTCATATAATGTTTAATAGGAATGCAGCATCGTTGCAGGGTGCTCGCTGTGCGTTTTTGTATCCGATTATCAATTTCGTTGATCGCTTAGCTACGTATCGGGACGCTAGAAGACTCTATTGTACATATATCGAGAAATCCAGCAAGCGATACCAGTGCATCATTCTGTGTATCTGCACAGCGCACTCACACTGGCATAGACGTCGTACGTAAATATACACAACATAAAGTGCCTCTTAGGTGACCCCCAGTATCGCACGTTTAATGAGACAAGACAATGTCATATAAAGTTAATAGGAATGCAGCATCATTGCATGGCGCTCGCTGTTCTTTTTTTATGCCATTCTCAATTTTGTTGATCGCTTAGCTATGTATCGGGATGGTGGAAGACTCTATTGTACATATATCGAGAAATCCAGCAAGCGATACCAGTGCATCATTCTGTGTATCTGCACAGCGCAATCACACTGGCATAGACGTCGTACTTAAATATACACAACATAAACTGCCTCTTAGGCGACCTACAGTATCGCACGTTTACTGTGACAAGACAATGTCATATAATGTTTACAGGAATGCAGCATCATTGCATGGCGCTCGCTGTGCTTTTTTGTATGCCATTCTCAATTTTTTGATAGCTTAGCTATGTATCGGGATGGTGGAAGACTCTATTGTACATATATCGAGAAATCCAGCAAGCGATACCAGTGCATCATTGTGTCTATCTGCGCAGCGCAATCACACTGGCATAGACGTCGTACGAAAATATACACAACATAAAGTGCCTCTTAGGCGACCTACAGTATCGCACGTTTACTGTGACAAGACAATGTCATATAATGTTAATAGGAATGCAGCATCGTTGCAGGGCGCTCGCTTTGCTTTATTGAATCCGATTCTCAATTTCGTTGATCCCTTAGCTACGTATCGGGACGGTGGAAGACTCTATTGTTCATATATCGAGAAATCCAGCAAGTGATATCAGTGCATCGTTCTGTGTATCTGCGCAGCGCACTCACACTCGCATAGACGTCGTACGTAAATATACACAACATAAAGTGCCTCTTAGGCGACCTACAGTATCGCACGTTTACTGTGACAAGACAATGTCATATAATGTTTAATAGGAATGCAGCATCGTTGCAGGGTGCTCGCTGTGCGTTTTTGTAACCGATTATCAATTTCGTTGATTGCTTAGCTATGTATCGGGACGGTGGAAGACTCCATTGTACATATATCGAGAAATCCAGCAAGCGATACCAGTGCATCATTCTGTGTATCTGCACAGCGCACTCACACTGGCATAGACGTCGTACGTAAATATACACAATATAAAGTACCTCTTAGGTGACCCACAGTATGGCACGTTTACTGGGACAAGACAATGTCATATAATGTTAATAAGAATGCAGCATCATTGCATGGCGCTCGCTGTTCTTTTTTTACGCCATTCTCAATTTTGTTGATCGCTTAGCTATGTATCGGGATGGTGGAGCATTCTATTGTACATATATCGAGAAATTCAGCAAGCGATACCAGTGCATCATTCTGTGTATCTGCACAGCGCACTCACACTGGCATAGACGTCGTACGTAAATATACACAACATAAAGTGCCTCTTAGGCGACCTACAGTATCGCACGTTTACTGTGACAAGACAATGTCATATATTGTTTACAGGAATGCAGCATCGTTGCATGGCGCTTGCTTTGCTTTTTTGTATGCCATTCTCAATTTTGTTGATCGCTTAGCTATGTATCGGGTCGGTGGAAGACTGTATTGTACATATATCGAGAACTTCAGCAAGCGATACCAGTGCATCATTCTGTCTATCTGCACAGCGCACTCACACTGGCATAGACGTCGTACGTAAATATACAAAACATAAAGATGCCTCTTAGGTGACCTACAGTATCGCACGTTTACTGTGACAAGACAATGTCATATAATGTATAATAGGAATGCAGCATCGTTGCAGGGCGCTCGCTGTGCTTTTTTGTATCCGATTCTCAATTTCGTTGATCGCTTAGCTACGTATCGGGACGGTGGAAGACTGTATTGTACATATATCGAGAAATTCAGCAAGCGATACCAGTGCATCATTCTGTGTATCTGCGCAGCGCACTCACACTGGCATAGACGTCGTACGTAAATATACACAACATAAAGTGCCTCTTAGGCGACCTACAGTATCGCACGTTTACTGTGAAAAGACAATGTCATATAATGTATAATAGGAATGCAGCATCGTTGCAGGGCGCTCGCTGTGCTTTTTTGTATCCGATTCTCTCGTTGATCGCTTAGCTATGTATCGGGACGGTGGAAGACTCTATTGTACATATATCGAGAAATCCAACAAGCGATACCAGTGCATCATTCTGTGTATCTGCACAGCGCAATCACACTGGCATAGACGTCGTACTTAAATATACACAACATAAAGTGCCTCTTAGGCGACCTACAGTATCGCACGTTTACTGTGACAAGACAATGTCATATAATGTTTACAGGAATGCAGCATCATTGCATGGCGCTCGCTGTGCTTTTTTGTATGCCATTCTCAATTTTGTTGGTCGCTTAGCTATGTATCGGGACGGTGGAAGACTCTATTGTACATATATCGAGAAATGCCGCAAGCGATACCAGTGCATCATTCTGTGTATCTACACAGCACACTCACACTGGCATAGACGTCGTACGTAAATATACACAACATAAAGTGCCTCTTAGGTGACCCACAGTATCGCACGTTTACTGTGACAAGACAATGTCATATAATGTTTAATAGGAATGCAGCATCGTTGCAGGGTGCTCGCTGTGCGTTTTTGTATCCGATTATCAATTTCGTTGATCGCTTAGCTACGTATCGGGACGCTAGAAGACTCTATTGTACATATATCGAGAAATCCAGCAAGCTATACCAGTGCATCATTCTGTGTATTTGCACAGCGCACTCACACTGGCATAGACGTCGTACGTAAATATACACTACATAAAGTGCCTGTTAGGTGACCCACAGTATCGCACGTTTAACGTGACAAGACAATGTCATATAATGTTAATAGGAATGCAGCATCATTGCATGGCGCTCGCTGTTCTTTTTTTACGCCATTCTCAATTTTGTTGATCGCTTAGCTATGTATCGGGATGGTGGAGCATTCTATTGTACATATATCGAGAAATTCAGCAAGCGATACCAGTGCATCATTCTGTGTATCTGCACAGCGCACTCACACTGGCATAGACGTCGTACGTAAATATACACAACATAAAGTGCCTCTTAGGCGACCTACAGTATCGCACGTTTACTGTGACAAGACAATGTCATATATTGTTTACAGGAATGCAGCATCGTTGCATGGCGCTTGCTTTGCTTTTTTGTATGCCATTCTCAATTTTGTTGATCGCTTAGCTATGTATCGGGACGGTGGAAGACTGTATTGTACATATATCGAGAACTTCAGCAAGCGATACCAGTGCATCATTCTGTCTATCTGCACAGCGCACTCACACTGGCATAGACGTCGTACGTAAATATACAAAACATAAAGATGCCTCTTAGGCGACCTACAGTATCGCACGTTTACTGTGACAAGACAATGTCATATAATGTATAATAGGAATGCAGCATCGTTGCAGGGCGCTCGCTGTGCTTTTTTGTATCCGATTCTCAATTTCGTTGATCGCTTAGCTACGTATCGGGACGGTGGAAGACTGTATTGTACATATATCGAGAAATTCAGCAAGCGATACCAGTGCATCATTCTGTGTATCTGCGCAGCGCACTCACACTGGCATAGACGTCGTACGTAAATATACACAACATAAAGTGCCTCTTAGGCGACCTACAGTATCGCACGTTTACTGTGAAAAGACAATGTCATATAATGTATAATAGGAATGCAGCATCGTTGCAGGGCGCTCGCTGTGCTTTTTTGTATCCGATTCTCAATTTCGTTGATCGCTTAGCTACGTATCGGGACGGTGGAAGACTGTATTGTACATATATCGAGAAATTCAGCAAGCGATACCAGTGCATCATTCTGTGTATCTGCACAGCGCACTCACACTGGCATAGACGTCGAACGTAAATTTACACAACATAAAGTGCCTCTTTGGTGACCCACAGTATCGCACGTTTACTGTGACAAGGCAATGTCATATAATGTTTAATGGGAATGCAGCATCGTTGCAGGGCGCTCGCTGTGCTTTTTTGTATCCGATTCTCAATTTCGTTGATCGCTTAGCTACGTATCGGGACGGTGGAAGACTGTATTGTACATATATCGAGAAATTCAACAAGCGATACCAGTGCATCATTCTGTGTATCTGCACAGCGCACTCACACTGGCATAGACGTCGTACGTAAATATACACAACATAAAGTGCCTCTTAGGCGACCTACAGTATCGCACGTTTACTGTGACAAGACAATGTCATATAATGTTTAATGGGAAAGCAGCATCGTTGCAGGGCGCTCGCTGTGCTTTTTTGTATCCGATTCTCAATTTCGCCGATCGCTTAGCTACGTATCGGGACGGAGGAAGACACTATTGTACATATATCGAGACATCCAGCAAGCGATACCATTGCATCATTCTGTCTATCTGCACAGCGCACTCACACTGGCATAGACGTCGTACGTAAATATACACAACATAAAGTGCCTCTTAGGCGACCCACAGTATCGCACGTTTACTGTGACAAGACAATGTCATATAATGTTTAATGGGAAAGCAGCATCGTTGCAGGGCGCTCGCTGTGCTTTTTTGTATCCGATTCTCAATTTCGTTGATCGCTTAGCTACGTATCTGGACGGTGGAAGACTGTATTGTGCATATATCGAGAAATTCAGCAAGCGATACCAGTGCATCATCCTGTGTATCTGCGCAGCGCACTCACACTGGCATAGACGTCGTACGTAAATATACACAACATAAAGTGCCTCTTAGGTGACCCACAGTATCGCACGTTTACTGTGACAAGACAATGTCATATAATGTTTAATAGGAATGCGGCATCGTTGCAGGGCGCTCGCTGTTCTTTTTTGTATCCGACTCTCAATTTCGTTGATCGCTTAGCTACGTATCGGGACGCTGGAAGACTGTATTGTACATATATCGAGAAATTCAGCAAGCGATACCAGTGCATCATTCTGTGTATCTGCACAGCGCACTCACACTGGCATAGACGTCGTACGTAAATATACACAACATAAAGTGCCTCTTAGGTGACCCACAGTATCGCACGTTTACTGTGAAAACACAATGTCATATAATGTTTAATGGGAATGCAGCGTCGTTGCAGGGCGCTCGCTGTGCTTTTTTGTATCCGATTCTCAATTTCGTTGATCGATTAGCTACGTATCGGGACGGTGGAAGACTGTATTGTACATATATCGAGAAATTCAGCAAGCGATACCAGTGCATCATTCTGTGTATCTGCACAGCGCACTCACACTGGCATAGGCGTCGTACGTAAATATACACAACATAAAGTGCCTCTTAGGTGACCCACAGTATCGCACGTTTACTGTGACAAGACAATGTCATATAATGTTTAATGGGAATGCAGCACCGTTGGAGGGCGCTCGCTGTGCTTTTTTGTATCCGATTCTCAATTTCGTTGATCGCTTAGCTACGTATCGGGACGGTGGAAGACTGTATTGTACATATATCGAGAAATTCAGCAAGCGATACCAGTGCATCATTCTGTGTATCTGCACAGCGCACTCACACTGGCATAGACGTCGTACGTAAATATACACAACATAAAGTGCCTCTTAGGTGACCCACAGTATCGTACGTTTACTGTGACAAGACAATGTCATATAATGTTTAATAGGAATGCGGCATCGTTGCAGGGCGCTCGCTGTTCTTTTTTGTATCCGACTCTCAATTTCGTTGATCGCTGAGCTACGTATCGGGACGGTGGAAGACTGTATTGCACATATATCGAGAAATTCAGCAAGCGATACCAGTGCATCATCCTGTGTATCTGCGCAGCGCACTCACACTGGCATAGACGTCGTACGTAAATATACACAACATAAAGTGCCTCTTAGGCGACCTACAGTATCGCACGTTTACTGTGACAAGACAATGTCATATAACGTTTAATGGGAATGCAGCACCGTTGGAGGGCGCTCGCTGTGCTTTTTTGTATCCGATTCTCAATTTCGTTGATCGCTTGGCAACGTATCGGGACGGTGGAAGACTGTATTGTACATATATCGAGAAATTCAGCAAGCGATACCAGTGCATCATTCTGTGTATCTGCACAGCGCACTCACACTGGCATAGACGTCGTACGTAAATATACACAACATAAAGTGCCTCTTAGGTGACCCACAGTATCGCACGTTTACTGTGACAAGACAATGTCATATAATGTTTAATAGGAATGCCTCATCGTTGCAGGGCGCTCGCTGTTCTTTTTTGTATCCGATTCTCAATTTCGTTGATCGCTTAGCTACGTATCGGGACGGTGGAAGACTGTATTGTACATATATCGAGAAATTCAACAAGCGATGCCAGTGCATCATTCTGTGTATCTGCACAGCGCACTCACACTGGCATAGACGTCGTACGTAAATATACACAACATAAAGTGCCTCTTAGGTGACCCACAGTATCGCACGTTTACTGTGACAAGACAATGTCATATAATGTTTAATGGGAATGCAGCATCGTTGCAGGGCGCTCGCTGTGCTTTTTTGTATCCGATTCTCAATTTCGTTGATCGCTTAGCTACGTATCGGGACGGTGGAAGACTGTATTCTACATATATCGAGAAATTCAGCAAGCGATACCAGTGCATCATTCTGTGTATCTGCACAGTGCACTCACACTGGCATAGCCGTCGTACGTAAATATACACAACATAAAGTGCCTCTTAGGTGACCCACAGTATCGCACGTTTACTGTGACAAGACAATGTCATATAATGTTTAATGGGAATGCAGCAGTCGTTGCAGGGCGCTCGCTGTGCTTTTTTGTATCCGATTCTCAATTTCGTTGATCGCTTAGCTACGTATCGGGACGGTGGAAGACTGTATTGTACATATATCGAGAAATTCAGCAAGCGATACCAGTGCATCATTCTGTGTATCTGCACAGCGCACTCACACTGGCATAGACGTCGTACGTAAATATACACAACATAAAGTGCCTCTTAGGTGACCCACAGTATCGCACGTTTACTGTGACAAGACAATGTCATATAATGTTTAATGGGAATGCAGCATCGTTGCAGGGCGCTCGCTGTGCTTTTTTGTATCCGATTCTCAATTTCGTTGATCGCTTAGCTACGTATCGGGACGGTGGAAGACTGTATTGTACATATATCGAGAAATTCAGCAAGCGATACCAGTGCATCATTCTGTGTATCTGCACAGCGCACTCACACTGGCATAGACGTCGTACGTAAATATACACAACATAAAGTGCCTCTTAGGCGACCTACAGTATCGCACGTTTACTGTGACAAGACAATGTCATATAATGTTTAATGGGAATGCAGCATCGTTGCAGGGCGCTCGCTGTGCTTTTTTGTATCCGATTCTCAATTTCGTTGATCGCTTAGCTACGTATCGGAACGGTGGAAGACTGTATTCTACATATATCGAGAAATTCAGCAAGCGATACCAGTGCATCATTCTGTGTATCTGCACAGCGCACTCACACTGGCATAGACGTCGTACGTAAATATACACAACATAAAGTGCCTCTTAGGCGACCTACAGTATCGCACGTTTACTGTGACAAGACAATGTCATATAATGTTTAATGGGAAAGCAGCATCGTTGCAGGGCGCTCGCTGTGCTTTTTTGTATCCGATTCTCAATTTCGCTGATCGCTTAGCTACGTATCGGGACGGTGGAAGACTGTATTGTACATATATCGAGAAATTCAGCAAGCGATACCAGTGCATCATTCTGTGTATCTGCACAGCGCACTCACACTGGCATAGACGTCGTACGTAAATATACACAACATAAAGTGCCTCTTAGGTGACCCACAGTATCGCACGTTTACTGTGAAAACACAATGTCATATAATGTTTAATGGGAATGCAGCATCGTTGCAGGGCGCTCGCTGTGCTTTTTTGTATCCGATTCTCAATTTCGTTGATCGCTTAGCTACGTATCGGGACGGTGGAAGACTGTATTGTACATATATCGAGAAATTCAGCAAGCGATACCAGTGCATCATTCTGTGTATCTGCACAGCGCACTCACACTGGCATAGACGTCGTACGTAAATATACACAACATAAAGTGCCTCTTAGGTGACCCACAGTATCGCACGTTTACTGTGACAAGACAATGTCATATAATGTTTAATAGGAATGCAGCATCGTTGCAGGGCGCTCGCTGTGCTTTTTTGTATCCGATTCTCAATTTCGTTGATCGCTTAGCTACGTATCGGGACGGTGGAAGACTGTATTGTACATATATCGAGAAATTCAGCAAGCGATACCAGTGCATCATTCTGTGTATCTGCACAGCGCACTCACACTGGCATAGACGTCGTACGTAAATATACACAACATAAAGTGCCTCTTAGGTGACCCACAGTATCGCACGTTTACTGTGACAAGACAATGTCATATAATGTTTAATGGGAATGCAGCATCGTTGCAGGGCGCTCGCTGTGCTTTTTTGTATCCGATTCTCAATTTCGTTGATCGCTTAGCTACGTATCGGGACGGTGGAAGACTGTATTCTACATATATCGAGAAATTCAGCAAGCGATACCAGTGCATCATTCTGTGTATCTGCACAGCGCACTCACACTGGCATAGACGTCGTACGTAAATATACACAACATAAAGTGCCTCTTAGGCGACCTACAGTATCGCACGTTTACTGTGACAAGACAATGTCATATAATGTTTAATGGGAATGCAGCATCGTTGCAGGGCGCTCGCTGTGCTTTTTTGTATCCGATTCTCAATTTCGTTGATCGCTTAGCTACGTATCGGGACGGTGGAAGACTGTATTGTACATATATCGAGAAATTCAGCAAGCGATACCAGTGCATCATTCTGTGTATCTGCACAGCGCACTCACACTGGCATAGACGTCGTACGTAAATATACACAACATAAAGTGCCTCTTAGGCGACCTACAGTATCGCACGTTTACTGTGACAAGACAATGTCATATAATGATTAATGGGAATGCAGCATCGTTGCAGGGCGCTCGCTGTGCTTTTTTGTATCCGATTCTCAATTTCGCTGATCGCTTAGCTACGTATCGGGACGGTGGAAGACTGTATTGTACATATATCGAGAAATTCAGCAAGCGATACCAGTGCATCATTCTGTGTATCTGCACAGCGCACTCACACTGGCATAGACGTCGTACGTAAATATACACAACATAAAGTGCCTCTTAGGTGACCCACAGTATCGCACGTTTACTGTGACAAGACAATGTCATATAATGTTTAATGGGAATGCAGCAGTCGTTGCAGGGCGCTCGCTGTGCTTTTTTGTATCCGATTCTCAATTTCGTTGATCGCTTAGCTACGTATCGGGACGGTGGAAGACTGTATTGTACATATATCGAGAAATTCAGCAAGCGATACCAGTGCATCATTCTGTGTATCTGCACAGCGCACTCACACTGGCATAGACGTCGTACGTAAATATACACAACATAAAGTGCCTCTTAGGTGACCCACAGTATCGCACGTTTACTGTGACAAGACAATGTCATATAATGTTTAATGGGAATGCAGCATCGTTGCAGGGCGCTCGCTGTGCTTTTTTGTATCCGATTCTCAATTTCGTTGATCGCTTAGCTACGTATCGGGACGGTGGAAGACTGTATTGTACATATATCGAGAAATTCAGCAAGCGATACCAGTGCATCATTCTGTGTATCTGCACAGCGCACTCACACTGGCATAGACGTCGTACGTAAATATACACAACATAAAGTGCCTCTTAGGCGACCCACAGTATCGCACGTTTACTGTGACAAGACAATGTCATATAATGTTTAATGGGAATGCAGCATCGTTGCAGGGCGCTCGCTGTGCTTTTTTGTATCCGATTCTCAATTTCGTTGATCGCTTAGCTACGTATCGGGACGGTGGAAGACTGTATTGTACATATATCGAGAAATTCAGCAAGCGATACCAGTGCATCATTCTGTGTATCTGCACAGCGCACTCACACTGGCATAGACGTCGTACGTAAATATACACAACATAAAGTGCCTCTTAGGTGACCCACAGTATCGCACGTTTACTGTGACAAGACAATGTCATATAATGTTTAATAGGAATGCAGCATCGTTGCAGGGCGCTCGCTGTGCTTTTTTGTATCCGATTCTCAATTTCGTTGATCGCTTAGCTACGTATCGGGACGGTGGAAGACTGTATTGTACATATATCGAGAAATTCAGCAAGCGATACCAGTGCATCATTCTGTGTATCTGCACAGCGCACTCACACTGGCATAGACGTCGTACGTAAATATACACAACATAAAGTGCCTCTTAGGTGACCCACAGTATCGCACGTTTACTGTGACAAGACAATGTCATATAATGTTTAATGGGAATGCAGCATCGTTGCAGGGCGCTCGCTGTGCTTTTTTGTATCCGATTCTCAATTTCGTTGATCGCTTAGCTACGTATCGGGACGGTGGAAGACTGTATTGTACATATATCGAGAAATTCAGCAAGCGATACCAGTGCATCATTCTGTGTATCTGCACAGCGCACTCACACTGGCATAGACGTCGTACGTAAATATACACAACATAAAGTGCCTCTTAGGTGACCCACAGTATCGCACGTTTACTGTGACAAGACAATGTCATATAATGTTTAATGGGAATGCAGCATCGTTGCAGGGCGCTCGCTGTGCTTTTTTGTATCCGATTCTCAATTTCGTTGATCGCTTAGCTACGTATCGGGACGGTGGAAGACTGTATTGTACATATATCGAGAAATTCAGCAAGCGATACCAGTGCATCATTCTGTGTATCTGCACAGCGCACTCACACTGGCATAGACGTCGTACGTAAATATACACAACATAAAGTGCCTCTTAGGTGACCCACAGTATCGCACGTTTACTGTGACAAGACAATGTCATACAATGTCTTGTCAGGGAATGCAGCATCGTTGCAGGGCGCTCGCTGTGCTTTTTTGTATCCGATTCTCAATTTCGTTGATCGCTTAGCTACGTATCGGGACGGTGGAAGACTGTATTGTACATATATCGAGAAATTCAGCAAGCGATACCAGTGCATCATTCTGTGTATCTGCACAGCGCACTCACACTGGCATAGACGTCGTACGTAAATATAC
This sequence comes from Dermacentor silvarum, assembly GCF_013339745.2. Classification (NCBI taxonomy): domain Eukaryota; kingdom Metazoa; phylum Arthropoda; class Arachnida; order Ixodida; family Ixodidae; genus Dermacentor; species Dermacentor silvarum. The sequence goes on along the minus strand of NC_051158.1, from coordinate 149,106,924 downwards.
ACAACATAAAGTGCCTCTTAGGCGACCTACAGTATCGCACGTTTACTGTGACAAGACAATGTCATATAATGTTTAATGGGAATGCAGCATCGTTGCAGGGCGCTCGCTGTGCTTTTTTGTATCCGATTCTCAATTTCGTTGATCGCTTAGCTACGTATCGGGACGGTGGAAGACTGTATTGTACATATATCGAGAAATTCAGCAAGCGATACCAGTGCATCATTCTGTGTATCTGCACAGCGCACTCACACTGGCATAGACGTCGTACGTAAATATACACAACATAAAGTGCCTCTTAGGTGACCCACAGTATCGCACGTTTACTGTGACAAGACAATGTCATATAATGTTTAATGGGAATGCAGCATCGTTGCAGGGCGCTCGCTGTGCTTTTTTGTATCCGATTCTCAATTTCGTTGATCGCTTAGCTACGTATCGGGACGGTGGAAGACTGTATTGTACATATATCGAGAAATTCAGCAAGCGATACCAGTGCATCATTCTGTGTATCTGCACAGCGCACTCACACTGGCATAGACGTCGTACGTAAATATACACAACATAAAGTGCCTCTTAGGTGACCCACAGTATCGCACGTTTACTGTGACAAGACAATGTCATATAATGTTTAATGGGAATGCAGCATCGTTGCAGGGCGCTCGCTGTGCTTTTTTGTATCCGATTCTCAATTTCGTTGATCGCTTAGCTACGTATCGGGACGGTGGAAGACTGTATTGTACATATATCGAGAAATTCAGCAAGCGATACCAGTGCATCATTCTGTGTATCTGCACAGCGCACTCACACTGGCATAGACGTCGTACGTAAATATACACAACATAAAGTGCCTCTTAGGTGACCCACAGTATCGCACGTTTACTGTGACAAGACAATGTCATATAATGTTTAATGGGAATGCAGCATCGTTGCAGGGCGCTCGCTGTGCTTTTTTGTATCCGATTCTCAATTTCGTTGATCGCTTAGCTACGTATCGGGACGGTGGAAGACTGTATTGTACATATATCGAGAAATTCAGCAAGCGATACCAGTGCATCATTCTGTGTATCTGCACAGCGCACTCACACTGGCATAGACGTCGTACGTAAATATACACAACATAAAGTGCCTCTTAGGTGACCCACAGTATCGCACGTTTACTGTGACAAGACAATGTCATATAATGTTTAATGGGAATGCAGCATCGTTGCAGGGCGCTCGCTGTGCTTTTTTGTATCCGATTCTCAATTTCGTTGATCGCTTAGCTACGTATCGGGACGGTGGAAGACTGTATTGTACATATATCGAGAAATTCAGCAAGCGATACCAGTGCATCATTCTGTGTATCTGCACAGCGCACTCACACTGGCATAGACGTCGTACGTAAATATACACAACATAAAGTGCCTCTTAGGCGACCTACAGTATCGCACGTTTACTGTGACAAGACAATGTCATATAATGTTTAATGGGAATGCAGCATCGTTGCAGGGCGCTCGCTGTGCTTTTTTGTATCCGATTCTCAATTTCGTTGATCGCTTAGCTACGTATCGGGACGGTGGAAGACTGTATTGTACATATATCGAGAAATTCAGCAAGCGATACCAGTGCATCATTCTGTGTATCTGCACAGCGCACTCACACTGGCATAGACGTCGTACGTAAATATACACAACATAAAGTGCCTCTTAGGCGACCTACAGTATCGCACGTTTACTGTGACAAGACAATGTCATATAATGTTTAATGGGAATGCAGCATCGTTGCAGGGCGCTCGCTGTGCTTTTTTGTATCCGATTCTCAATTTCGTTGATCGCTTAGCTACGTATCGGGACGGTGGAAGACTGTATTGTACATATATCGAGAAATTCAGCAAGCGATAGCCAGTGCATCATTCTGTGTATCTGCACAGCGCACTCACACTGGCATAGACGTCGTACGTAAATATACACAACATAAAGTGCCTCTTAGGTGACCCACAGTATCGCACGTTTACTGTGACAAGACAATGTCATATAATGTTTAATGGGAATGCAGCAGTCGTTGCAGGGCGCTCGCTGTGCTTTTTTGTATCCGATTCTCAATTTCGTTGATCGCTTAGCTACGTATCGGGACGGTGGAAGACTGTATTGTACATATATCGAGAAATTCAGCAAGCGATACCAGTGCATCATTCTGTGTATCTGCACAGCGCACTCACACTGGCATAGACGTCGTACGTAAATATACACAACATAAAGTGCCTCTTAGGTGACCCACAGTATCGCACGTTTACTGTGACAAGACAATGTCATATAATGTTTAATAGGAATGCGGCATCGTTGCAGGACGCTCGCTGTTCTTTTTTTGTATCCGATTCTCAATTTCGTTGATCGCTTAGCTACGTATCGGGACGGTGGAAGACTGTATTGTACATATATCGAGAAATTCAGCAAGCGATACCAGTGCATCATTCTGTGTATCTGCACAGCGCACTCACACTGGCATAGACGTCGTACGTAAATATACACAACATAAAGTGCCTCTTAGGTGACCCACAGTATCGCACGTTTACTGTGACAAGACAATGTCATATAATGTTTAATGGAATGCAGCATCGTTGCAGGGCGCTCGCTGTGCTTTTTTGTATCCGATTCTCAATTTCGTTGATCGCTTAGCTACGTATCGGGACGGTGGAAGACTGTATTGTACATATATCGAGAAATTCAACAAGCGATACCAGTGCATCATTCTGTGTATCTGCACAGCGCACTCACACTGGCATAGACGTCGTACGTAAATATACACAACATAAAGTGCCTCTTAGGCGACCTACAGTATCGCACGTTTACTGTGACAAGACAATGTCATATAATGTTTAATGGGAATGCAGCATCGTTGCAGGGCGCTCGCTGTGCTTTTTTGTATCCGATTCTCAATTTCGTTGATCGCTTAGCTACGTATCGGAACGGTGGAAGACTGTATTCTACATATATCGAGAAATTCAGCAAGCGATACCAGTGCATCATTCTGTGTATCTGCACAGCGCACTCACACTGGCATAGACGTCGTACGTAAATATACACAACATAAAGTGTCTCTTAGGCGACCTACAGTATCGCACGTTTACTTTGACAAGACAATGTCATATAATGATTAATGGGAAAGCAGCATCGTTGCAGGGCACTCGCTGTGCTTTTTTGTATCCGATTCTCAATTTCGCTGATCGCTTAGCTACGTATCGGGACGGTGGAAGACTGTATTGTACATATATCGAGAAATTCAGCAAGCAATGCCAGTGCATCATTCTGTGTATCTGCACAGCGCACTCACACTGGCATAGACGTCGTACGTAAATATACACAACATAAAGTGCCTCTTAGGTGACCCACAGTATCGCACGTTTACTGTGAAAACACAATGTCATATAATGTTTAATGGGAATGCAGCGTCGTTGCAGGGCGCTCGCTGTGCTTTTTTGTATCCGATTCTCAATTTCGTTGATCGCTTAGCTACGTATCGGGACGGTGGAAGACTGTATTGTACATATATCGAGAAATTCAGCAAGCTATACCAGTGCATCATTCTGTGTATCTGCACAGCGCACTCACACTGGCATAGACGTCGTACGTAAATATACACAACATAAAGTGCCTCTTAGGTGACCCACAGTATCGCACGTTTACTGTGACAAGACAATGTCATATAATGTTTAATAGGAATGCCTCAACGTTGCAGGGCGCTCGCTGTTTTTTTTTGTATCCGATTCTCAATTTCGTTGATCGCTTAGCTACGTATCGGGACGGTGGAAGACTGTATTGTACATATATCGAGAAATTCAACAAGCGATGCCAGTGCATCATTCTGTGTATCTGCACAGCGCACTCACACTGGCATAGACGTCGTACGTAAATATACACAACATAAAGTGCCTCTTAGGTGACCCACAGTATCGCACGTTTACTGTGACAAGACAATGTCATATAATGTTTAATGGGAATGCAGCATCGTTGCAGGGCGCTCGCTGTGCTTTTTTGTATCCGATTCTCAATTTCGTTGATCGCTTAGCTACGTATCGGGACGGTGGAAGACTGTATTGTACATATATCGAGAAATTCAACAAGCGATACCAGTGCATCATTCTGTGTATCTGCACAGCGCACTCACACTGGCATAGACGTCGTACGTAAATATACACAACATAAAGTGCCTCTTAGGCGACCTACAGTATCGCACGTTTACTGTGACAAGACAATGTCATATAATGTTTAATGGGAATGCAGCATCGTTGCAGGGCGCTCGCTGTGCTTTTTTGTATCCGATTCTCAATTTCGTTGATCGCTTAGCTACGTATCGGAACGGTGGAAGACTGTATTCTACATATATCGAGAAATTCAGCAAGCGATACCAGTGCATCATTCTGTGTATCTGCACAGCGCACTCACACTGGCATAGACGTCGTACGTAAATATACACAACATAAAGTGTCTCTTAGGCGACCTACAGTATCGCACGTTTACTTTGACAAGACAATGTCATATAATGATTAATGGGAAAGCAGCATCGTTGCAGGGCACTCGCTGTGCTTTTTTGTATCCGATTCTCAATTTCGCTGATCGCTTAGCTACGTATCGGGACGGTGGAAGACTGTATTGTACATATATCGAGAAATTCAGCAAGCAATGCCAGTGCATCATTCTGTGTATCTGCACAGCGCACTCACACTGGCATAGACGTCGTACGTAAATATACACAACATGAAGTGCCTCTTAGGTGACCCACAGTATCGCACGTTTACTGTGAAAACACAATGTCATATAATGTTTAATGGGAATGCTGCGTCGTTGCAGGGCGCTCGCTGTGCTTTTTTGTATCCGATTCTCAATTTCGTTGATCGCTTAGCTACGTATCGGGACGGTGGAAGACTGTATTGTACATATATCGAGAAATTCAGCAAGCTATACCAGTGCATCATTCTGTGTATCTGCACAGCGCACTCACACTGGCATAGACGTCGTACGTAAATATACACAACATAAAGTGCCTCTTAGGTGACCCACAGTATCGCACGTTTACTGTGACAAGACAATGTCATATAATGTTTAATAGGAATGCCTCAATCTCTTCTATTTACTTCCGACTTTCCAGGCAGCGAGGGTTAACCTTGTGTGGTACAACCAACCTTGGCTGTACATATTTGGTTATAGCAGGAACGTACAGCTGGCGTCTGCATGACTTGCTTCCTATATGTCCTGCGGCGTCCCCTTGTTGGGCTCCATGGTGGGCGGCTGGCGTTTCTGCCGAAATTTAGATATACCTATGGATCGCGCTTTCCCCAAACTCCCTGATCGCCCCCAGAAACGGGGGCGCACCGAAGATATCTTCAAGTTTTTTGGCCACCAAATAGAGAATTTCCCGCGCTACCATGTAGTACACAGTGAAAGACCAGAGAAGACTGTGAGGATTATCTCACCGTTCCTCGTTTCCAAATGTATGACAGAAGCTATAGGCCCAGGCTACAAAGCAACTAAGTTGGCCAGCGGTGACCTCCTCTTGGAGCTCCGCGACAAAAAACAATATGAAAAGCTGCCTAAACTAGTCTCTTTCGGACAAATCCCAGTTACGGTCACCCCACACCGTACCATGAACACCATCCGTGGTGTAATCTCAGACGATGACATGATGGAGCTCACTGAGGAAGAACTTTTGGAAGGACTCAAAGAACAGAACGTGGTTAACGTAAAGCGAATTAAGATGAGGCGCGATGGAAAGGAAATTCAAACGAAACATGTTATTCTTACCTTTGGTTCTAGTGTGCTACCCGAGACCATTGAGGCCGGGTATGTCAAGATCCGTGTCAGGCCATACGTGCCTAACCCGCTCCGATGTTTTAAGTGCCAGCGATTCGGGCACAGTTCACAAAACTGCCGAGGCCGTCAGACTTGTGCAAAATGCAGTGCCAATGAACACCTTTCTGAAGCATGTCAAAACACTCTCCACTGCGTGAACTGTGATGGGGAGCACGCCGCATATTCACGGTCCTGCCCATCCTGGAAGAAGGAAAAGGAAATCGTCACCATCAAAGTCAAAGAAAATATTTCGTTCAAAGAGGCACGCAGGCGGGTGTCATACCTGCCAAAGAACACCTTTGCCGAAGTGGCGCGTCAGGGGGCAGCGTCGCAACGGCTTCCGGCGGCTGTCCGGCCCACACACAGTGAGCCGGCAGTGACGCCATCCGCCCCCTCGGCGGCTGCAGCTAGCGCTGCTCCGCCAATTCACAAGAAGGGGCCATCGACCTCCGGGCTGGTGGCCTCCAGGGCCTCGTCCCTCGAGGCGAGGCCTTCTCGTCAAAGCAACCGCTCGCAAGAGCGCGTGTCCAGCGCCTCACAAGAGGCGATGGACACAACAACCGGCCAGACGGCGCCACCAGCGCCTCAGGAGCGGCGAGAATCACGCGACCGCTCCAAAAAAGAAAAAGCCCGCATCACAGGGCCCGACAAGGGCTCTGTAGCTTAAGTTAGTCTCCTATACACACAGCACAAAAAACACTTTCAACATGAATACACAAATAATACAGTGGAACGTCAGAGGACTCCTGCACAACCTCGATGACGTCAAAGAAATCCTACACAAGTTTAACCCGAAGGTGCTGTGTGTTCAGGAGACACACCTTAAACCTACACAATCAAACTTTCTCCGGCAATACGCCATTTTTCGTAAAGACCGCGATGACACAGTCGTGTCTTCCGGTGGTGTGGCTATTGTAGTCGATAGAGGTATTGCCTGCCGGGAATTAAAACTTCGTACGCCCCTAGAGGCAGTTGCTGTCCGAGGGGTGTTGTTTGATAAGCTGATCACTATCAGCTCTATATACATCCCTCCCAATTATCAACTACATAAAAATGAATTTCAAAACTACATAAATGAACTTCCGGAGCCATACATAGTTCTCGGAGATTTCAATGCACATAACACCTTGTGGGGAGACCCGCGTTGTGATGGAAGAGGTCGCCTAATTGAAAACTTCCTTTTTTCCTCGGGAGCATGTTTACTTAATAAGAAAGAGCCAACGTACTACAGCGTGGCGCATAATTCATACTCCTCCATAGATTTGAGTATTGTGTCGAGTACACTAATTCCGTACCTGCAGTGGTCCGTTCTGAAGAACCCCTTGGGAGCGACCACTTTCCAATTATACTAAGCTTAACAAAACAAGATGTTTGCTCGCCACATGTTCCCCGATGGAAGGTTAACTCTGCTAACTGGCAACTTTTTAAAGAAATAACATATTTAGGCCGGGATGACATTGCCTCTCTTAACATAGACGATGCTGTGGCGTATATAACACGTTTTATCACTGACGCTGCAGAAAGGTGCATACAACAAACTAATGGACTAGCTAATAAGCGTCGCCTGCCTTGGTGGAACGAGGAATGCCAAAAAGCACGTAAAAATCAAAACAAGGCCTGGGGATTGTTTCGCAACTCCCCAACAGCCGAAAACTTGATTAATTTTAAACAAGCAAAATCGCAGGGCAGGAGAACGCGCAGACGTGCTAAAAGAGAGAGCTGGGAAAAGTACATCTCCAGCATAAACTCGTATACAGATGAAACGAAAGTCTGGAATAGGGTAAATAAATTAATAGGTCGGGAGTCACATCCCCTACCCTTAGTAAATAGCCAAGGTGATAGCCTGGAAGACCAGGCGGATAGTCTAGGCAAACACTTCGAATATGTATCGAGTGAATCGCACTATACAGAATCTTTCCTGAAGTTCAAAGAACGCGAAGAGCAGCAGCCCCTTAATCGCAAAGGTTCATCAAATGAGGCTTACAACCGACCATTCAGCTTAGCCGAACTTAAAGCATCTCTCGCTTGTTGCAACAACTCAGCGCCAGGTGGCGACCGTATCATCTACGAAATGATTAGGTACTTACACCCCGAAACACTGACAACACTCCTCTCTCTCTTTAATGCCATGTGGGCGGCTGGATATATTCCTTCCTTGTGGAAAGAAGCCATAGTCATCCCGATTCTTAAACAAGGCAAGGACCCGTCTTTAGCTAGCAGCTACAGGCCAATAGCGCTAACAAGCTGCCTGTGCAAGTTGTATGAAAAAATGATAAACCGGCGCCTAATCTGTTTCCTAGAAAATGACAAAATACTAGACCCCTTCCAGTGTGGCTTCCGAGAAGGTAGGTCAACAATAGACCACCTTGTTCGCATCGAGGCAAACATCAGAGATGCGTTTATACACAAACAGTTTTTACTTTCGGTCTTTCTAGATCTAGAGAAAGCGTACGACACGACATGGCGCTTCGGGATTCTGCGAGATCTTTCCGCGATGGGGGTCCGTGGAAATATGTTAAACACAGTCGAAAGCTACTTGTCTAACCGGACGTTTCGCGTAAGAGTGGGCAATGTTTTATCTAGAACATTCACCCAGGAGGCTGGCGTGCCACAAGGAGGTGTGCTTAGTTGCACGCTCTTTATTGTAAAAATGAACTCCCTGTATACAGTTATTCCACGCAGCATGTTTTATTCTGTGTATGTCGATGATGTACAGATAGGTTTCAAATCATGCAACATTGCTATCTGCGAACGGCAGGTACAGCTTGGATTAAACAAACTGTCTAAATGGGCTGATGTAAATGGATTTAAAATAAATGCAAAGAAAAGTACGTGCATACTTTTCTCAAACAAAAGAGGCATGACACCAGTGCCAAATCTCACGATTAATCAAGAGGAACTATCCGTGAGCAGTGAACATAAATTCCTGGGAATAATTCTAGACTCAAAGCTCACCTTTATCCCCCACCTTAAATATTTGAAGGCAAGGTGTCTGAAGACGATGAACCTTTTAAAAATTTTGTCGCGCGCAACATGGGGTAGTGACCGAAAATGCCTACTGAACTTGTACAACAGTCTTGTCCGATCACGCCTTGATTACGGGGCTATAATTTATAATTCCGCAACGCCAAGTGCATTAAAAATTCTAGACCCCGTTCACCATCTGGGCATCCGCCTCGCGACCGGTGCTTTCCGAACAAGTCCGATCCACAGCCTCTACGTAGAGTCGAATCAGTGGTCACTTCATCTGCAGCGTTCATACAATAGTTTTACATATTTTCTTAGAGTACACGCGAACATTGAACATCCCTCTTATTCAACCATAAACGACATGACCACTGCCACACTCTTTCAAAATCGACCGGCATCGAGAAAACCGTTCTCTTTGCGTGTGCGGAATCTTAGTGAGGAAATGGGTGTTCCGTTGCTTGAACACTGTCTTATGGCTCCAGCGAAACTGTTACCGCCGTGGCAGTGGCAGCTCATAGAGTGTGACACATCATTCGTGGAGGTCACTAAGCACGCACCAGAGGCACATATCAAAATGCATTTCCTTGAACTCCAGTCCAAGTACACATGCACAGAGTTTTATACAGACGCTTCTAAGTCACGTGACGGGGTGTCGTATGCAGCCGTCGGCCCATCCTTCTCGGAATCCGGTGTACTCCACCCGGAAGCAAGTATCTTTACGGCTGAGGCCTATGCTTTATTGTCAGCTGTGAGGCATATAAGGAAATCTAAACTTCAAAATCAATCATATTTACAGACTCTCTAAGTGTCGTAAACGCTTTAAAGTCACCCTGTAAACAGAAAAATCCTACACTCATTGAGCTCTATTCCGTACTGTGTAGAGCATATGTATCTAACCAGCATATCATTATATGCTGGGTGCCTGGCCATAGAAGCATTGAGGGTAATGTGCTAGCTGACCGAATGGCTACGTCAATAACATCGCACGCTACTAATCCTTCAGCTGCTGTTTCTGCAACAGATTTGAAACATTTCTTCCGTAAGAAATTGCGAAGCCATTGGCAACGTCTGTGGGATGCACAAACAAATAATAAGCTTCACTTGATTAAGCCACAGTTAGGTTTCTGGCCCCCCGTAACGAAAACACGACGAACTGATGTCCTATTCTGTCGTCTCAGAATAGGTCATACATTTGGCACCCATAGTTTTTTGTTGACCGGGGATGAACCACCAACCTGTGGTAGATGTGGTGAGAGGCTAACCGTCCTCCATGTTCTCCTGGAGTGTCGGGATGCCGAAGCAGATAGAAAAAAACATTTCCCTTTAGCTTACCGCTATCATGTCCCTCTGCATCCCAGTATGTTTCTTGGTGAGGAACCGCTGTTTAGCACCAAAGCAGTCCTCGCTTTCTTAAACGACGTGGTACTGCATGTTATAAGCCCAATAAATTCATAGCACATCCTCCCTCCAGAGGATGCTGCTGTGATAGTAGTTTTGTATAAGCACATGCCTCCAGGCCCTTGTGGTTCAAGGGCTCTGTTTAGGCAGTAGTGCTTCTGTCCAATTACTACATTTTAAATATTTTAAATATCGTGTCACTCTTTCTCAATGCATTCTTCATTTCATAGTACACCTCATTAGTCATGATCTTAGTACCTGTATATTTTACGCACTTTACAGCGATTATTTTAGGCCCCTTTACAGCCACACTTCATCAACTTCTCAGAATTCATCGCTCCACTGCACACTCACAAACACTGGCATGGCGCTCTTTGGCCATAACTGGCCCTTGCGCCATAAAACACCACTCATCATCATCATCAGGAATGCCTCAACGTTGCAGGGCGCTCGCTGTTTTTTTTTGTATCCGATTCTCAATTTCGTTGATCGCTTAGCTACGTATCGGGACGGTGGAAGACTGTATTGTACATATATCGAGAAATTCAACAAGCGATGCCAGTGCATCATTCTGTGTATCTGCACAGCGCACTCACACTGGCATAGACGTCGTACGTAAATATACACAACATAAAGTGCCTCTTAGGTGACCCACAGTATCGCACGTTTACTGTGACAAGACAATGTCATATAATGTTTAATGGCAATGCAGCATCGTTGCAGGGCGCTCGCTGTGCTTTTTTGTATCCGATTCTCAATTTCGTTGATCGCTTAGCTACGTATCGGGACGGTGGAAGACTGTATTCTACATATATCGAGAAATTCAGCAAGCGATACCAGTGCATCATTCTGTCTATCTGCACAGCGCACTCACACTGGCATAGACGTCGTACGTAAATATACACAACATAAAGTGCCTCTTAGGTGACCCACAGTATCGCACGTTTACTGTGACAAGACAATGTCATATAATGTTTAATGGGAATGCAGCATCATTGCAGGGCGCTCGCTGTGCTTTTTTGTATCCGATTCTCAATTTCGTTGATCGCTTAGCTACGTATCGGGACGGTGGAAGACTGTATTGTACATATATCGAGAAATTCAACAAGCGATACCAGTGCATCATTCTGTGTATCTGCACAGCGCACTCACACTGGCATAGACGTCGTACGTAAATATACACAACATAAAGTGCCTCTTAGGCGACCTACAGTATCGCACGTTTACTGTGGCAAGACAATGTCATATAATGTTTAATGGGAATGCAGCATCGTTGCAGGGCGCTCGCTGTGCTTTTTTGTATCCGATTCTCAATTTCGTTGATCGCTTAGCTACGTATCGGAACGGTGGAAGACTGTATTCTACATATATCGAGAAATTCAGCAAGCGATACCAGTGCATCATTCTGTGTATCTGCACAGCGCACTCACACTGGCATAGACGTCGTACGTAAATATACACAACATAAAGTGTCTCTTAGGCGACCTACAGTATCGCACGTTTACTTTGACAAGACAATGTCATATAATGATTAATGGGAAAGCAGCATCGTTGCAGGGCACTCGCTGTGCTTTTTTGTATCCGATTCTCAATTTCGCTGATCGCTTAGCTACGTATCGGGACGGTGGAAGACTGTATTGTACATATATCGAGAAATTCAGCAAGCAATGCCAGTGCATCATTCTGTGTATCTGCACAGCGCACTCACACTGGCATAGACGTCGTACGTAAATATACACAACATAAAGTGCCTCTTAGGTGACCCACAGTATCGCACGTTTACTGTGAAAACACAATGTCATATAATGTTTAATGGGAATGCAGCGTCGTTGCAGGGCGCTCGCTGTGCTTTTTTGTATCCGATTCTCAATTTCGTTGATCGCTTAGCTACGTATCGGGACGGTGGAAGACTGTATTGTACATATATCGAGAAATTCAGCAAGCTATACCAGTGCATCATTCTGTGTATCTGCACAGCGCACTCACACTGGCATAGACGTCGTACGTAAATATACACAACATAAAGTGCCTCTTAGGTGACCCACAGTATCGCACGTTTACTGTGACAAGACAATGTCATATAATGTTTAATAGGAATGCCTCAACGTTGCAGGGCGCTCGCTGTTTTTTTTTGTATCCGATTCTCAATTTCGTTGATCGCTTAGCTACGTATCGGGACGGTGGAAGACTGTATTGTACATATATCGAGAAATTCAACAAGCGATGCCAGTGCATCATTCTGTGTATCTGCACAGCGCACTCACACTGGCATAGACGTCGTACGTAAATATACACAACATAAAGTGCCTCTTAGGTGACCCACAGTATCGCACGTTTACTGTGACAAGACAATGTCATATAATGTTTAATGGCAATGCAGCATCGTTGCAGGGCGCTCGCTGTGCTTTTTTGTATCCGATTCTCAATTTCGTTGATCGCTTAGCTACGTATCGGGACGGTGGAAGACTGTATTCTACATATATCGAGAAATTCAACAAGCGATACCAGTGCATCATTCTGTGTATCTGCACAGCGCACTCACACTGGCATAGACGTCGTACGTAAATATACACAACATAAAGTGCCTCTTAGGCGACCTACAGTATCGCACGTTTACTGTGACAAGACAATGTCATATAATGTTTAATGGGAATGCAGCATCGTTGCAGGGCGCTCGCTGTGCTTTTTTGTATCCGATTCTCAATTTCGTTGATCGCTTAGCTACGTATCGGAACGGTGGAAGACTGTATTCTACATATATCGAGAAATTCAGCAAGCGATACCAGTGCATCATTCTGTGTATCTGCACAGCGCACTCACACTGGCATAGACGTCGTACGTAAATATACACAACATAAAGTGTCTCTTAGGCGACCTACAGTATCGCACGTTTACTTTGACAAGACAATGTCATATAATGATTAATGGGAAAGCAGCATCGTTGCAGGGCACTCGGCTGTGCTTTTTGTATCCGATCTCAATTTCGCTGATCGCTTAGCTACGTATCGGGACGGTGGAAGACTGTATTGTACATATATCGAGAAATTCAGCAAGCAATGCCAGTGCATCATTCTGTGTATCTGCACAGCGCACTCACACTGGCATAGACGTCGTACGTAATATACACAACATAAAGTGCCTCTTAGGTGACCCACAGTATCGCACGTTTACTGTGAAAACACAATGTCATATAATGTTTAATGGGAATGCAGCGTCGTTGCAGGGCGCTCGCTGTGCTTTTTTGTATCCGATTCTCAATTTCGTTGATCGCTTAGCTACGTATCGGGACGGTGGAAGACTGTATTGTACATATATCAAGAAATTACGCAAGCGATACCATACATCATTCTGTGTATCTGCACAGTGCACTCACACTGGCATAGACGTCGTACGTAAATATACACAACATAAAGTGCCTCTAGGTGACCCACAGTATCGCACGTTTACTGTGACAAGACGATGTCATATAATGTTTAATAGGAATGCCTCAACGTTGCAGGGCGCTCGCTGTTTTTTTTTTGTATCCGATTCTCAATTTCGTTGATCGCTTAGCTACGTATCGGGACGGTGGAAGACTGTATTGTACATATATCGAGAAATTCAACAAGCGATGCCAGTGCATCATTCTGTGTATCTGCACAGCGCACTCACACTGGCATAGACGTCGTACGTAAATATACACAACATAAAGTGCCTCTTAGGTGACCCACAGTATCGCACGTTTACTGTGACAAGACAATGTCATATAATGTTTAATGGGAATGCAGCATCGTTGCAGGGCGCTCGCTGTGCTTTTTTGTATCCGATTCTCAATTTCGTTGATCGCTTAGCTACGTATCGGGACGGTGGAAGACTGTATTGTACATATATCGAGAAATTCAACAAGCGATACCAGTGCATCATTCTGTGTATCTGCACAGCGCACTCACACTGGCATAGACGTCGTACGTAAATATACACAACATAAAGTGCCTCTTAGGCGACCTACAGTATCGCACGTTTACTGTGACAAGACAATGTCATATAATGTTTAATGGGAATGCAGCATCGTTGCAGGGCGCTCGCTGTGCTTTTTTGTATCCGATTCTCAATTTCGTTGATCGCTTAGCTACGTATCGGAACGGTGGAAGACTGTATTCTACATATATCGAGAAATTCAGCAAGCGATACCAGTGCATCATTCTGTGTATCTGCACAGCGCACTCACACTGGCATAGACGTCGTACGTAAATATACACAACATAAAGTGTCTCTTAGGCGACCTACAGTATCGCACGTTTACTTTGACAAGACAATGTCATATAATGATTAATGGGAAAGCAGCATCGTTGCAGGGCACTCGCTGTGCTTTTTTGTATCCGATTCTCAATTTCGCTGATCGCTTAGCTACGTATCGGGACGGTGGAAGACTGTATTGTACATATATCGAGAAATTCAGCAAGCAATGCCAGTGCATCATTCTGTGTATCTGCACAGCGCACTCACACTGGCATAGACGTCGTACGTAAATATACACAACATAAAGTGCCTCTTAGGTGACCCACAGTATCGCACGTTTACTGTGAAAACACAATGTCATATAATGTTTAATGGGAATGCAGCGTCGTTGCAGGGCGCTCGCTGTGCTTTTTTGTATCCGATTCTCAATTTCGTTGATCGCTTAGCTACGTATCGGGACGGTGGAAGACTGTATTGTACATATATCGAGAAATTCAGCAAGCTATACCAGTGCATCATTCTGTGTATCTGCACAGCGCACTCACACTGGCATAGACGTCGTACGTAAATATACACAACATAAAGTGCCTCTTAGGTGACCCACAGTATCGCACGTTTACTGTGACAAGACAATGTCATATAATGTTTAATGGGAAAGCAGCATCGTTGCAGGGCGCTCGCTGTGCTTTTTTGTATCCGATTCTCAATTTCGTTGATCGCTTAGCTACGTATCGGGACGGTGGAAGACTGTATTCTACATATATCGAGAAATTCAGCAAGCGATACCATTGCATCATTCTGTCTATCTGCACAGCGCACTCACACTGGTATAGACGTCGTACGTAAATATACACAACATAAAGTGCCTCTTAGGCGACCCGCAGTATCGCACGTTTACTGTGACAAGACAATGTCATATAATGTTTAATGGGAAAGCAGCATCGTTGCAGGGCGCTCGCTGTGCTTTTTTGTATCCGATTCTCAATTTCGTTGATCGCTTAGCTACGTATCTGGACGGTGGAAGACTGTATTGTACATATATCGAGAAATTCAGCAAGCGATACCAGTGCATCATCCTGTGTATCTGCGCAGCGCACTCACACTGGCATAGACGTCGTACGTAAATATACACAACATAAAGTGCCTCTTAGGTGACCCACAGTATCGCACGTTTACTGTGACAAGACAATGTCATATAATGTTTAATAGGAATGCGGCATCGTTGCAGGGCGCTCGCTGTTCTTTTTGTATCCGACTCTCAATTTCGTTGATCGCTTAGCTACGTATCGGGACGGTGGAAGACTGTATTGCACATATATCGAGAAATTCAGCAAGCGATACCAGTGCATCATCCTGTGTATCTGCGCAGCGCACTCACACTGGCATAGACGTCGTACGTAAATATACACAACATAAAGTGCCTCTTAGGTGACCCACAGTATCGCACGTTTACTGTGAAAAGACAATGTCATATAATGCTTAATGGGAAAGCAGCATCGTTGCAGGGCGCTCGCCTGTGCTTTTTTGTATCCGGTTCTCAATTCGTTGATCGCTTAGCTACGTATCGGGACGGTGGAAGACTGTATTGTACATATATCGAGAAATTCAGCAAGCGATACCAGTGCATCATTCTGTGTATCTGCACAGCGCACTCACACGGGCATAGACGTCGTACGTAAATATACACAACATAAAGTGCCTCTTGGGCGACCTACAGTATCGCACGTTTACTGTGACAAGACAATGTCATATAATGTTTAATGGGAATGCAGCACCGTTGGAGGGCGCTCGCTGTGCTTTTTGTATCCGATTCTCAATTTCGTTGATCGCTTAGCTACGTATCGGGACGGTGGAAGACTGTATTGTACATATATCGAGGAATTCAGCAAGCGATACCAGTGGATCATTCTGTGTATCTGCACAGCGCACTCACACTGGCATAGACGTCGTACGTAAATATACACAACATAAAGTGCCTCTTAGGTGACCCACAGTATCGTACATTTACTGTGACTAGACAATGTCATATAATGTTTAATAGGAATGCGGCATCGTTGCAGGGCGCTCGCTGTTCTTTTTTGTATCCGACTCTCAATTTCGTTGATCGCTTAGCTACGTATCGGGACGGTGGAAGACTGTATTGTACATATATCGAGAAATTCAGCAAGCGATACCAGTGCATCATTCTGTGTATCTGCACAGCGCACTCACACTGGCATAGACGTCGTACGTAAATATACACAACATAAAGTGCCTCTTAGGTGACCCACAGTATCGCACGTTTACTGTGAAAACACAATGTCATATAATGTTTAATGGGAATGCAGCGTCGTTGCAGGGCGCTCGCTGTGCTTTTTTTGTATCCGATTCTCAATTTCGTTGATCGCTTAGCTACGTATCGAGACGGTGGAAGACTGTATTGTACATATATCGAGAAATTCAGCAAGCGATACCAGTGCATCATTCTGTGTATCTGCAAGCGCACTCACACTGGCATAGGCGTCGTACGTAAATATACACAACATAAAGTGCCTCTTAGGTGACCCACAGTATCGCACGTTTACTGTGACAAGACAATGTCATATAATGTTTAATAGGAATGCGGCATCGTTGCAGGGCGCTCGCTGTTCTTTTTTGTATCCGACTCTCAATTTCGTTGATCGCTGAGCTACGTATCGGGACGGTGGAAGACTGTATTGCACATATATCGAGAAATTCAGCAAGCGATACCAGTGCATCATCCTGTGTATCTGCGCAGCGCACTCACACTGGCATAGACGTCGTGCGTAAATATACACAACATAAAGTGCCTCTTAGGTGACCCACAGTATCGCACGTTTACTGTGACAAGACAATGTCATATAATGTTTAATAGGAATGCCTCATCGTTGCAGGGCGCTCGCTGTTCTTTTTTGTATCCGATTCTCAATTTCGTTGATCGCTTAGCTACGTATCGGGACGGTGGAAGACTGTATTGTACATATATCGAGAAATTCAACAAGCGATACCAGTGCATCATTCTGTGTATCTGCACAGTGCACTCACACTGGCATAGCCGTCGTACGTAAATATACACACATAAA